>NC_063061.1:26845086-27040086 GCF_018812025.1 Megalobrama amblycephala | reverse complement strand
GAAAAAAGTGTGTTTTAGAACTGCAATGTGAGTGTAAAGCAGGAATTGTGCTTGTAGTTTAGCAGAATTGGTTCAGGGGGTGGTGCATGAGTTACATGCTGTGGTCATTGTGTCTCAAGTACCAATATTTGTGTGTAAACAATTGAGAAAAACTGTAATCAAGCAGATATCAGTTTGGGGCTATTCCAGGGTTTTGTTTGTTGTGTTTGAACAAATGGTACATAAATGATTCTGATTTGTGTAAAGCCATTAAAAATAGCTGTGATTGTTTTTTTCTTGATATATTAAAGTTTTGGTTGGATGTATAAACTATTATGAAAATATCTGAGAATTTTGTGCATAGTGTTTTGAGAAAATGGTTCACAGTGAAAACTTACAATCTTTTTAGGACAATTACAAAGTGTTCTGATCACTGTGTTAACTGTTTTGAGAACAGTGATACGAGTTTGGAGAAATGTGTCAAATTGATTGAGAAAAACTGTAATACAGTTTTTTACGATTGCTTACACACTAAAATTAAACTTTTCACAATTAGCAAAACCTTACACTCAAGGAGCAAAACACAAAGCTAGATCTGCACAACTATAAGCACATTCTCAGCCTCACATTTTTTGCAAAACACTACACACATTGTTTTGCACAACACTAAACACACTTCTCTACATTAGACACAGAAATCTAACATAATGTCACTTCTTTGTCATTTCAAGACACTGCTTTCCAAAATACCACCCCTATAAACCAATTGATCAAACACAGCCGTCAGGTGTGAAGACACTTGGGTGCTTAACTGTAAACTCAACAATCAGGTGCTATAGTACTATAAAAAGGCAAAATGTGAGTTTATGAGTCTTCAACAAAATGAAAGGCAATGTTGCAGTAAGAGGGAGAGGGAGAAACATAATTTTTAATCATTTTGAATGTCCCGGGCCAACGCGGTGGTGACATCCCAATGTATGTTGCAATCACACAGAATGTGGTCCTCCACCTGCATGCCAACTTAGGCTCTTACAACACGGCCCACATATCCACATTTTAGACAGACTGCACAAAATCGTCACAGCAGAAGACCAAATGGATGCAGAGCAGATGAGATACATTGTCATATGGGACAATGTAAATTTCTGCCCTGGTCAAAAAACTGGTTTCATTAGCATCCACAATTTTCACTCCAATACATCCCACCATACGGTCCCTTCCTTAAACCCATTGAGGAGTTTTTTGTTTGTTTGTTTGTTTGTTTGTTTTTTTGGCATGGAAGGTTTACAATCTCCAGCCCTGTGTCAGGATATGCCTCATTCAAGCCATGGAGAAGGCCTGACCAAACTGATGCAGGATCTGTGCAAGGATGGATTCACCTTTCAAGAAGATTCTTCCCTCGCTGTCTTGCGTGAAAGGACATCGCCTGAGATGTGGATGAAGCGCTATGGCCAGATCCAGCTAGGCCAAGAGATGATGCTTTGGTGTTTTGTCTCCACAAATATTTTTGTTCGTGTAATATATTATATTTAGAATATGTTCTAATTTTCAGTGCAAAATATAACCTTTGGAAAGGCATTGATGTATTGAAAGGTTTTACAATGTGGTGAGAAATAAATATTTTCATCAATGTGCAGTACTGATCTTGTGTTTATATATATATATATATATATATATATTCATGTACTTTACTCTAACAATATCTCTGAAAAAATCAAACCCAGACTATATAATTAGAAAAGTATAAAAGTTACAAGTGTTTAAGATTGAGCACAGCAGTGTGTAAATGAATCAAACAGAATCAGAATGTATGAACCATGTGTGTTCCTTACGGTGTCAAAGTTGGGTTTTGTTAAATTAATTTAAAGTTTTGAATGAAGTGTTTCATTTTGCAAATGATCTGAAGTGTTGTGCTACTTTGGTGTAGGGTTGTGTTAATTGTGTGTAGTGTTTTGACAAACCGGGCCCTGTTTTCAAAATTGTGCTTAAGCAATCGTAAAAAACTGTAAAAATACAGTTGATGTTAGTTCATGTTAGTTCACAGTGCATTCATTAATGTTAACAAATACAAATACAATACATTTTAATAATGTGTTTGTAAACATTGAAATTTATATTAATAAATGCTGTAGAAGTATTGTTCATTCTTAGTTCATGTTAACTACAGTTATCTAATGAAACCTTGTGTGTTACAAAAAATCTAAAAGGCTTGTGATTCTAAAAATATATAAGATATATATTATTATATGATTTATATGATATACAAAGCTTTCCCATGGTTCTTGTCAAGCAAATTCAGATTGTTTTAATGTGTGTTCTACTCCGAATGACAGTCAGATGCAGATAATTAGTATAAAAATATTAAATCTGTGTGAAAAATAAATGCTGTAACTTTAAAAAATAAAATGAAAATGAGACATTTTTCTGTACAACACTGAGAAGCAAACTGTAAGCATGCTGCAGAATTTATTTTCTCTGACAATTTTCCATTTCAAAGAAAAGAATAAATAGCCAGCAGACAAACAGATTTCTTCCAGACTTCTGTGGCTGTTCTGATGCAACATTCGTTGGGGATGTACATTCTTCAACTCAACGTCAGCAAATAAAAGCTGACACAGCAGCCACACTCACTATCTTTCAGTTTGAAACACACTCGTCAGCGCAACCATCTGATGCAAACAATGCATAACGCAGCAACCAGCAACAGATATCCTCACAATTAAAAAATTAGTTATTCCTCTTTCAATTTGTTTTATTAGCCGCCCTGAGGCTAAGGCTGAACGTGTGTGAGTCCTTTAAGAAGTATACCTCAGCTCTTGAAGATGTGCACTGAAGATGTTCATTTTTCTCTTTCTTCTAAACATTCTTTTTTTTTTTTTTTTTTTTTGTGGAAAGTGGTTGTCACCACAGAGCTGTGTCGCAATCTCAGTCAGACCAGGCAACAGACACTGCAACTGTTAGCAGAAAACGCAATCCCACAATCCTCAGCTCTTGGCTTCCCCTGTACACTGATGGATAAAACATAAAAAAAAAAATAAAAAAAAAAAATAAAAAATATATATCTCAGCTGGAGCGCTGATAAAAAGTTATTTTAACTATATATATATATATATATATATATATATATATATATATATATATATATATATATATATATATATATTTTTTTTTTTTTTTTTTTTTTTTTTTTTTTTAATTTTAAATGTTCAGACATAAGATTTATGACACTGATTATATATTATGAACACATCAATTATGACTTCATCTGCAAACTGCTGTATTTATATGTCACTTTACGGGCTTTTATCAGTAATCGACAGGAGAGAATGGGCAGTGTTTTTGCAAAGTGTTTTTACAAAGAGTGTTATTATTGCAATATCTCGGGTGAGTTGTACTTTAAAACATGGGACATTCTGCATTTTGTGCAATGTGAATTTATTGTGGTAATCTAATTTTCTTGTTCAAACATACAGGATATGTGGTAAACAATAGAAAACAAATAAAACTAATCTGTGTGTTAGTGTGTGTGTGTGTGTGTGTGTGTGTGTGTGTGTGTGTGTGTGTGTGTGTGTGTGTGTGTTTGTGATTTTTGAGGACACAAATTTGTATAATGACACGGGTATTACACTGGTATTACGATGTAAACATGAAATATGAGGACATTTCATGAGTCCTCATACATAAAATAGCTTTAAAAACATACTAAACAATGTTTTATTAAAAATGTAAAAGGGCAGAATGTTCTGTGTGTGTGTGTGTGTGTGTGTGTGTGTGTGTGTGTGTGTGTGTGTGTGTGTGTGTGTGTGTGTGTGCGTGTGTGTGATTCAGGTATACCATATGTTATGGGGACAAAATGTCCCCACAAAGATGGCAATATCTGAAATCTTTGCCTTTGTGGGTAAAAGGAAAACAGCTTATGAATCATACTAAAAGATGTTTTTTGAAAATGTAAAAATACAGAAAGTTTTCTGTGATGGGTAGGTTTAGGGGTAGGGTTAGGGGATAGAATATACAGTTTGTACAGTATAAAAATCATTATGTCTATAGAATGTCCCTATAAAACATAAAAACCCAACATGTGTGTGTGAGAGAATAAGAAGATATAGTACCTACAATGCCCTGTAGAAGGCCATATCACTTATTTTGTAGCAAAAATAAGCTGCTGCAGAAAAAGTTAGGTGCCACACAAAATGTAATGAGTAATTGCATTACTCATTACAAATGTATGAGTAAAGAGTACATATACTTATTCAAAAATGCAGTCAAGTAGAGAATAAAAGTTGCTAATTATTTGATACTACAAAGTAGCCATAAAGTTACTTAAGTACAGTAACTAATAACATTTACTCAAATACACCACTGGTCATAACCATGATATACAGTATCTCACAGAAGTGAGTACACCCCTCACATTTTTGTAAATATTTTATTATATCTTTTCATGTGACAACACTGAAGAAATGACACTTTGCTACAATGTAAAGTAGTGAGTGTACAGCTTGTATAACAGTGTAAATTTGCTGCCCCCACAAAATAACTCAACACACAGCCATTAATGTCTAAACCGCTGGCCACAAAAGTGAGTACACCCCTAAGTAAAAATGTCCAAATTGGGCCCAATTAGCCATTTTCTCTCCCCGGTGTCATGTGACTCGTTATTGTTACAAGGTCTCAGGTGTGAATGGGGAGCAGGGGTCTCATTTATAAAACTGTGCGTGGGATCCCTACTAAAATTGTACGTAAGCGCAAAAGCTAGATTCTGCGTACGCACAAAAAAAATCAGATTTATAAAACCATGCGTACGCCAGAACCTGCGCACAAATCCCTTTATAAATCCCAGTCAGCGGAAGATTGTGCGTACATGCATCTCTACCCTGTCTCCTCCCCGAAATCACCATATATGGAGCTTACGACGCCTAGTTTTACTATGCATAACCTCATCTGCATATAATTTCCATACATATTCCCATCCACGTGACACCACGGTTAACACCGTCAAAGGTACAAGACATTGGAAAATATTAGATATGGGCTATAAATGCAGTTTGTGCCACACATTATATTGATAAAGATCATCCAATATCCTCTTTATGTTTTAGAATAAATATATCAAAATATCCATAAAAACAAAATTGTATAAAATACTTCAGATAAAGGTTTTAGAATAGAGTTGATTCATTCATTTCCACTGGCCAGACAGTATTTTAATAGTTTTAAACAATTCAAATAAAATGTATGCAGTTTTGCTGATAAGGTGAACATATCTTTTAGGAAGTTTATAGGCTATTTTTAGTGGAAACAGATCGGCCTACTTATTTATTGCAGTGTAAATACAATTGTCTGACTCGGCACATCACTGACAAAGTATTTTAAAAAGAAAACATGCAAATCTTACCATTTTCCTCAAATTAAATTCTTCAAATGGTAATTGTTTGAAGATCCTTCACACGACATCAACACCTCCTGCAGCTATGGTTGTACAGTAAGATATTATTGGACCTATTCAAACTGGACAAAGGACCGTTCGACCACTGAATCCAGCAGTGTCTTCCATAATATCGAAGTTAAGTGTGCATCACTGATCGTCATTCTCAAAAAAATATTTTGTCATAATATCTGCAGTTTAGTTTAAAGAGGAATAATTGTGCTCCCAGCGCTCCTCGCTTTCATTAAAGCAGCGTCACTGGAAAAGTGATCAAAAGTAGCACATCTACTATCTCAATTCATATCACTTTTGTCTCCAGAATGTGCGTACGCACGGCTCAAAGTTTGCTTAAAGGTGCGCACATTCTCCCGTCAAGTTTGTTTTTACAGATCACAACCTTTGCGTGGGAACTGGGCACGCTTTATAAATGAGACCCCAGGTGTGTTAAATTTGGTATTATTGCTCTCACTCTCTCATACTGGTCAGTGGGAGTTCAACATGGCACCTCATGGCAAAGAACTATCTGAGGATCTGAAAAAAAAAAAATTGTTGCTCTACATAAAGATGGCATAGGCTATAAAAAGATTGCCAAGACCCTGAAACTGAGCTGCAGCATGGTGGCCAAGACCATACAGCGGTTTAACAGGACAGGTTCCACTCAGAACAGGCCTTGCTAAGGTCGACCAAAAAAGTTGAGTGCACGTGCTCAGTGTCATTTCCAGAGTTGTTTTTGGGAAATAGACGTATGAGTGCTGCCAGCATTGCTGCAGAGGTTGAAGGGGTGGGGGGGTCAGCCTGTCAGTGACCATATGTCGCACACTGCATCAAATTGTTCTGCATGGCTGTCATCCTAGAAGCAGTGTTAATTTTGACAACAAATTTTGATTTAGTTTTAGTTATAGTCTTTTGACTAAAATGCCATTTAGTTTTAGTCATATTTTAGTAATCAGAAATTGTTTTAGTCTAGTTTTAGTCAACTAAATATAAGATTTTAGTAGACTAAATCTACAGTAGATTTAGTCGACTAAAATCTAAATTGTAAATTGTAAATTGTAAAACTCTAATTGTAATGCATTAAGTAAGCATTTCTCTAACAATACACAGATCCAATACACTGATATGCATCTGATATTCTGTAAACTGTTATGTTCACTTAAAACAACCAACTGTACTTTTCTTGCCAAAACAGATGTTTTTGACAGTTCAAGTGCAAAAAGACATGAAAGAGAGCTCAATTCAGTGCTTTTCAGGGATTGACACACTTATCATTGAGGTACTATTATAGTTTTTGTTTAAAATTTTGATTAGATTTGATTTTTAGTTTTTCTGCTTTCATTGTAATTTTAGTTAAAAGTTTTTGCGTCCTTATGTCTTTTAGTTTTTGCTTTTAAATGTCTGTATAGTTTTTATTTCTGTTTTAGTTATTTTACATCAGGTTAAGCTAAAGCTTAGAAACTAGATGAAATGAACAACCTGGTCTCATGGGAGAGACGTACCCGTGGGCACGTTTTCGCGAGACACAAAATTACGTACCGGTGCGTATGTCTGGCTGCAGTTTCCCACAGAAACGAACGCTAGAGGCCGGTAAAATGTCAATGAGCGCTTTGGCTCGTTTTCACACATAATCCGGGGTCGGATTATGGATTCATAAAGACTCGTTTTGACGTCTCCTCGCGCAATATCATGGGTGCTTCTCAATATCCCTCCTCGTCTCCTCGCTCCTCCGTCCTCCATCCTATGACCCGGAAAACGATCGAGCTTAGCCATCTTGAAGGACATCTCAATTCTCTAATTGCACCGCGAGGAGGCAAGGAACGAGGAGTGAGGAGGCTTCCTAGGAGTTATGAGCGAGGATACACAGGTGCATCTTTTGCGGAAGTCTTTCTCATCGAGAAACGTGACGCACGCATAAATTCCCCTCCCCCTTTATATCTCTCACAATAATTTAAATTTAAATAAACCTTATACCTCATATATTTCAACGGGGCATCTTGCTTTATTAATATTTATTATAATTTTTTTAAATAACCAAACTTTAATAACATATGGATAGATCCCTGGAGTGCAGCTGATGACGCTTTGAAGTGACGCTAAAGGGAGCGAGGATATATCATTTCATTTGATTCAATTCCTACGTCCTCGCATCTTTTCCTTGCATCCTTCCCTCGCATCCTGGAGGGGTGGAGCTAAGACGCGAGGAAAGGAAGCAAGGAAAGGAAACGTCTCGGTTACGTATGTAACCCTCGTTCCCTGAAGGAGGGAACGGAGACGTACGTCAGTAGTGACCGACGAATTGGGATATCGCTTAGAGAGCCCTATCAGCTTCGTGTGAACTAAAACAAGCCAATGGAATTGGCGTGCGATATTTGCATAATGCGCACCGCCCCCGACAGGTGTATATAAATAGGAAGCGGATGCAATCGCACTCTGTTTTTCGCTGAGGAGACAACTGGTGTCCGCACTACAGCGAGGGTACAGAAACTGTGGCGACGGGACGTACGTCTCCGTTCCCTCCTTCAGGGAACGAGGGTTACATACGTAACCGAGACGTTCCCTTTCAGTCGGTCACGTTCGACGTACGTCAGTAGTGACCGACGAATTGGGATCCCAACTAAAGCGCCACAGTTACGAAACCCCTTCCAGTGCCCAGCGCAAGCTCGGCTACCCATAGCACCAGCTGGAATGGTGAAGGGGCGAGCTTACGCCGAGAGAGTTTACTGCTGTCTTACCGAATACCCACTAAGTAAACTAGACTACACTGGGGAAGCGAACCCGTAAGGGACGCTGCGGAGGCCACTACCTACCCAATGGGGGAGGAGTTTACGTGGAGAACACACATATGGACTGGCCCGGGGGGCAGTACGCATATGGGGTCCCTGGGATGGCTCCACCTGGGTAGGGGGAGACTCATCTGACAGGTGACAGCAGAGCTGGCTCTGCTAAGGGAAAGACACGGGCTCGCCGTAGGGAGTTTAGACCTGTGGACAATTACACATATGGGACCGCTCACGTAGAGGGGTCACGACATATGGGCCCCAGCCAACAGACAGCGTCAGCGACGGATGTAGGCCTGGCATCAGACACTCCGCAATGTCCGAGCCGAAGGGGGAGGCGGAGGAACTCGACAGGGTTCGCCAAGCGGGGAACACGACTGGAGTAAAAGTATGCACGTATCCGGCCAGGGGGCGGGAATGGCATTGCAAGCCGACACTTAGAGCGGGTACAACACGTCTACCGACTAGTAGATGCGAGTACACGTGAAGATACCGGCTCTACACGTAGGCTATAAAACCTAGCGAACGTGTTAGGTGTCGCCCAGCCCGCAGCTCTGCAAATATCTGTCAGCGAGGCGCCATGAGCCAGCGCCCAGGAAGAGACCACCCCTCTGGTGGAGTGGGCTCTCAACCCGAGCGGGCAAGGCATGCCCTGGGATTCATACGCCAAGGCGATGGCATCCACTATCCAGTGGGCCATCCTCTGCTTGGAGACAGCCTTTCCCTTCTGCTGGCCTCCGTAACAGACAAAGAGCTGATCTGAGGTCCTGAAGCTTCGCGTTCTGACCACAGCATGCCTGGACACTTGTTCCAGGGGTACTCCGGCCCGCAGGAACGAAGGGTCCGACCACCGGACAAGGGTGCGGCGGCAGCTCGGTGTCACGGGGACACGGAGCGTGCCTCGCTGCCACGCCCATCTCGGGACCCGGCCGCGGAGCCAGTGTTGAAGCGGTCTCATATGGAGCAATCCGAGCGGCGTGACCGCGGCTACAGATGCCATATGCCCCAGGAGCCTCTGAAAATCTTTCAGTGGAGCCGCTGTCCTGCGCTTGAGCGAGCTCAGGCAGTTCAACACCGACTGGACGCGCGCCTCGGTGAGACGCGCAGTCCGTGCGACCGAGTCTAGCTCGAGACAGAGACCGAGATAAGAGATCCTCTGCCCGGGGGCGAGTTTGCTCTTGTCCCAGTTGACCCGAAGACCCAACCGGCTGAGGTGAGCTAAAACCATGTCCCTGTGTTCGCACAACTGCTCTCGCGAGCTGGCCAGGATCAGCCAGTCGTCAAGATAGTTGAGGATACGAACGCCCTGTTCCTTGAGGGGAACAATGGCCACCTCCGCAACCTTCGTAAAGACGCGGGGGACAGGGCCAGCCCGAAGGGTAGGACTTTGTACTGATATGCCCGACCCTCGAACGCAAACCGCAGGAAGGGTCTGTGTCGAGGCAGAATCGAGACATGAAAGTATGCGTCCTTCAGGTCGATTGCTGCAAACCAATCCCGGGGATGGACGCATTCGAAAATGCGCTTCTGCATGAGCATCTTGAACGGCATCTTGTGGAGATACCGGTTCAGGACGCGCAGATCCAGGATTGGCCATAGCCCACCGCCCTTTTTCGGTACAATGAAGTAGGGGCTGTAAAACCCCGACTTCATATCGGCTGGAGGGACCGGCTCGATTGCATCCTTCGCCAGGAGGACAGCAATCTCCGCCCGGAGAACAGGTGCACTGTCCAACGACACCTGAGTGAAGTGGACACCCCTGAAGACCGGGGGACGCCGGGCGAACTGAATCGCATAGCCGAGTCTGATAGTGCGAATGAGCCAGCGGGACGGGCTGGGAAGCGTGATCCACGCCTCCAGACTCCGAGCCAGCGGGACCAAAGGCACCACAGACGCACCGGGGGTGGGGCAGCAAGGTAGAGTGGGACCCAACTCGGACAGCATGGGAGCGGCCCGGAGTGTGGTCGAACTCTGGGAGGCAGCAGTGCATATGGGAGACGGCGCACGGGGCGCGGGCTGCACCATCACACTGCCACCTGCTGGTGAAATGGGAGGGGGCTGCGAGTGGCGAGGCGGGGCTTGGCACACTGGCAGGCGCACCCTGTTGGGACCTGGAGTTTGAGGAAACTGCTCTTTTTGTGATAAAGTGGGTACCGCTGGACTCCGGGGAGCCAGCGGCGGTAGATGGACAGACATCACAAATTCCCCCCGGCCCTCCTCCGGGGGTGGGAGAGAAGGTGGAAAACTCTCCCGAAGAGCAAGATCCTTCCCCTCCAGGTTGCCCGTCTCAGGGCCGTGACTTCCTTTTGCGTTTGCCACCTGGCTTGGCTGAGACGGGCTGGGCACCACGTCCGCGACCGGCACCCTGCTGCTTGGCTGGTGTAGGCTGCTGCTTTGCCGAACCAGCAGGGGCGGAGGACGACGCAGGCGGGCGCCCTCGGCGACGGGCGGGCTGAGGCTGAGCCACGGGCGGGTGGGTGGAGGCAGCAGCGGACCGCCGTGGCATGACGTGTTTGATAGCCTCAGCCTGCTTCTGTGCGGCGGAGAACTGTTGGGCGAAGCTCTCCACCGCGTCGCCGAAGAGGCCGACCGGGGACACGGGGAATTCAGGAACCGCTGCTTGTCGATTTCCCGCATGTCCGCCAAGGTCAGCCAGAGATGGCGTTGCTGGACTACCAGGGTAGACATCGCATGACCAACAGCGCGTGCTGTCACCTTCGTCGCCCGGAGGGCAAGGTCGGTGGCAGCGCGCAGCTCCCCAAGCAGTTGTTGGTCAGGCCCTTCCTGGGGCATCTCCGACAGCGCTTTTGCCTGGTAAACCTGCAAAAGGGCCATCGCGTGCAGGGCTGAGGCAGCCTGCCCACAGGCGCTGTAAGCCTTCTCAGTCAGACCGGCTGAGAACTTACAGGCCCGGGACGGGAGACGCGGCTCACCACGCCAGCCAGTGGCCGTTGGACACAGCTGCATCGCAACGGACCGCTCGACTGGCGGGATCCTCGCATACCCCCTGGCTTCCCCGCCGTCCAGGGAGGTGAAGGCGGACGAGGGACCGGGCCTTGCACGAGCACTATACGGTGTTTGCCAAGACCTGGTCACCTCATCGTGCACTTCCGGGAAGAATGGCATTGGGGCGGGACGCTGAACATGACCAGCGCAACCCCCCCCAAGTACCAATCATCCAGCCAAGATGGGCCGGGACAGGGTGGAGGGTTCCACTCGAGCCCGACACACAAGGCGGCCCGGGAAAGCACAGCCGTCAACTCGGGATCCGACTCGGCCACCGCTACCGTCCCGGAGGGCGGCAGCGCGTCCGGATCTTCCTCCCCCGAGGACCCTGGCTCACCTTACGATGCAGAGATCGACATCCGGTCCGCCGCAGGCGCACCAAAGGTAACAGCTGGACAGTCCGTAGAGGGCCCAGCGGAAACCAACGGCGGCACGACGGGTTGCGGTGCTGATGAGGCGGCAGGGGCCCGCGGAGCGTTTCCGCTCGGCGGGGAAGCCCTGACCATAATCCTCAGGTCACCCTTCCCATACACCGCCGAACCGTCATTCCGGCCCGGGCCGGAAAAAACGGTCGAACGGGGCATAGGAGAGGGGACCCCCGCTTCCTGAGACCTCAGGAAGGAGAGTCTAGACCTCAGCACCGCGATAGTCATATTCCCGCAATGGGAACATGAACCATCCACAAAAGCTGCTTCAGCGTGCTGAACGCCCAAACACGAGATGCAGCGATTGTGCCCATCAGCAGGGACCAGGGAACGACCGCACCCAGTAACGCACAGACGAAATGACATACTGTCAGGGTTCGTCTGTAAAGCTCTTTTAGAAGGGGAAAGATCAGCTCACTTGTGCTGAAGCACACAGGGAGTGACGCGATGTGCTCAGGTACACCACTCCCTGAACACACCGAGGAACCGGCCCAAATCGCAACACGCACACACACTTTTAGAGTGTTGCTGTTACAACAGCAGTTGAGAGCTTATAGCTCGGCTCCTCGGAAGCTCGCGACCTCGCTGGAGTGCCTTCACTACCAACACGAACAGCTCACTGTTTAATCCTCTTCTGAGGCAGTTTTTAGTTTCAGTTTTACTGAAGTCTGAAGCAGGACACCAGTGTATGGCTCCGAAGCGAAAGACAGAGTGCGATTGCATCCGCTTCCTATTTATATACACCTGTCGGGGGCGGTGCGCATTATGCAAATATCGCACGCCAATTCCATTGGCTTGTTTTAGTTCACACGAAGCTGATAGGGCTCTCTAAGCGATATCCCAATTCATCGGTCACTACTGACGTACGTCGAACGTGACCGACTGAAAGGGAACGAGGATGCACAAATAAGAATTGAGAAGCACCCCTCGTCACGACTTCAAAACGCTTCGCTTCTAAAGCTGGGCATACACTGTGCGATTTTCGTCCGATTTTGAGCCGAATTCTGACTCGTGCGACTCTTTTTTGACTCTACTTTATATTACACAAGCAATGTGCAAACTTTGCGCGAGAGTTATGCCGATGAAGACGTCTCAATCCCCTGTCAATTATTCACCAGCCTTTACAAAAAAATAAAAGTAAAACCGACGAGCTTTCGGTGCATATTCTCTCAGAGACAACAAGATAAATCCTACTTCAACCTGATAACGGTAGGCTATATCTTAATTTATTTTCTTAATATTTCTCTTGTGGCCCATAAACTGTATGTAGTAGGTGAAAAAATGAGAAGTATTTCGTATTAAACAGGTTGTTTTTGAAGTGAAGCTGCTTTTCATTGACTGATTATTGCAGTCTGCGAACACATAGGCTACTGTTAATAATTTTAATTATATGCCTTTAATTCATTGTATAAATGTCTTTAAATAATTTTCAGTGAGGAGTAATTATAAGCTAATCAAATCTTTTATTATCCTTGCAGCGCGTCAGTTATGCGGTGATGCTCTATGAAATATAGCGGGCCAAATGAATTGTAGCTAATATCAATTTAATATTAAATAGGCCTACCCTATACTACTACTACTACTAATACTAATAATAATAATAATAGGCTAATTATTATTATTATTATTTAATATATGAATTGGAAATGCTAAATCCTCTTGATATCCATAGCTGATGCTTTTGATATCTCTGGAAACATATTGTCAATCGGCGCATCCCAGTACGTGGGTTTATCGTGCATATTTCAAACGCATAGTGTGAGCAGTCCAGTCACGTCTCGACCATCGGACCGCATAGTGTGAGCACAAATCGTGCGTTTTGGCCTTCCATCGCACGCGATCTACTCGTACAGTGTGAGTTGGTAACCTTGCTGAAATCGCACAGATATCGCACAGTGTATGCTCGCCTTTACCGGAGTGCCCGATTTGTAAACGAACGTACTTTGGACTTTCCGGCTCTACGCGTTTCGCTTTTTTTAACCGCAACCAAGCTTGCTTGGTAGCTCAGCCGATACGGAGTTGAACTTACAACGAGGAGTCGACTCCCCCTGCCTGGGTACGAATCCCGTGAAAGGCGACTGACGGTAACAAACGCGCTGTAAAATGGTACGATTGCAGATGCTTCTTACGTCACGTTTGCTTTTGTTAACACTATCGGGTAACACTTTCAAGTAATTTAAAGTAATGAAGATTGTTTATGGTTTTAGGTTTAGTTAACTATAATAACCCTGATACTTGTAAAATAATGTGTCAAATAATGTTGTTAATCTTTCCTTCCTGTGACAGAAGCTACAATAGTTTACTATGAATTAAATGGAAATTAAATTAAATTAAATTAAATAGTTCATTGTGTAAACAAAATAATAATGACCAGGGGGGAAAAATAATTATAAACCATCCCGAAATGTCTGCTGTCTGCACTGTAGTAGCAGGCTGCTCATTTATGTTCAGATGTGGGATAATAAAATATGCATTCTTACAACCGTCTAAAACATATTACCATATAAACATTGCATAGTAAACATTGTCATAATTCATCAATATTAGCTCATAAGCAATCACTTGGCATAAATATGCGCTATTCATTGATTGCAAAGCAGTCTGAAGTGCTGCTGCGTGAGCCTGTAGAGCGTGCAACAGCGCTGCATTGCATTGACAATGTAGATTTTCGTCATAGTTTTAGTCATTTAAAACTGTTTTTTATTTAGTCTTCGTCTCGTTTTCGTCCGTGAAAAAATGTTGTTGATAAAAATTATGACAAAAATTATTTGTCAACGAAATTAACATTGCCCAGAAGGAAGCCTCTTCTAAAGATGATGCACAAGAAAGCCCACAAACAGTTTGCTGAAGACAAGCAAGGACATGGATTACTGGAACCATGTCCTGTGGTCTCATGAGACCAAGATAAACTTATCTGGTTCAGATGGTGTCAAGCATGTGTGGCAGCAACCAGGTGAGGAGTACAAAAACAAGTGTGTCTTGCCTACAGTCAAGTATGGTGGTGGGAGTGTCATGGTCTGGGGCTGCGTGAGTGCTGCCGGCACTGGGGGGCTACAGTTCATTGAGGAAACCATGAATGAGCAAAGCATGATCCCCTCCCTTCAGAGACTGGGCCGCAGGGCAGTATTCCAACATGATAACAACCTCAAACACACCTCCATGACGACCACTGCCTTGCTTAAAGAAGCTGAAGGTAAAGTTGATGGACTGGCCAAGCATGTCTCCAGATCTAAACCCTATTGAACATTTGTGGGGCATCTTCAAATGGAAGGTGGAGGAGCGCAAGGTCTCTAACATCCACCAGCTCCGTGATGTCGTCAAGGAGGAGTGGAAGAGGCTCCCTGTGAAGCTCTGGTGAACTCCATGCCCAAGAGGGTTAAGGCAATGCTGGAAAATAATGGTGGCCACACAAAATATTGACACTTTGGGCCCAATTTGGACTTAGGGGTGTATTCACTTTTGTGGCCAGTGGTTTAGACATTAATGGCTGTGTGTTGAGTTATTTTTTTTTGAGATTAACTTTTTATTATAATTTTAGCTGCATCATAAACATTATGACAGATAAATAAACTATATACAAACAGATGCCATGAAAATTACCACGACCAAAATAAAATAATTACATAAAACAAGTACACATAATTAGGAAGTCAAAGTTTAAGTTTTTCTAACAACATTTCGGCTGTTATTGACCAGCTTTGAATAGTTCTGTCCTTAGCCCCACTGAGTTTAGTTAAATTGTTTTATAGATCAGTGCATAGTTGATTATTGGTAGTTTATAGGTGATTTACAACAAGTATATATTATTTATTAAATATATATATATATATATATATATATATATATATATATATATATATATATATATATATATCTTCCATATGTATATAGGTCTATTAAGTATTTTAGGGGAAAAGGAGGTGGATGTCTTATGAAGATGAATGGGTAAAAATCCCCTCTGGTCATCTTACTTTTGTTCCAGCGAATTTGTTTCGATCACACAAATAACCATCAGCTATTCCCCAGAGTAAAATCAGCATGAGGAAGAGGAAATGAGAAAGTATAAGTGTGTGTGGTCGCTCATGCATGGACACTGAATTATATCACTGCTGATAATACACCATCTTGAATTTACATGCAAAAGCAGCATCAGAATCAGAATTTGTGCAGACAGGAGTCTGTCATTTCTGATATTTGAACTTCATTTCTGTAAAATGTACAGCAGTTATTATGAAGTAAAAATTAAGAGCTCCTTGTGAGTGATGACATAGCTTCAATTTGAGTCAAAGAAGTGGTAGCAGAACAGCTTCATCTCATTCCAGATTTTTGAAAGAATGTGTCATTGCATTAGAGAATGATGGGGGATCTCTATGGTGTCATCAGCAGGGACTGGATCCTCTATCCTGGGGTCTCCCTGCTCCTTTGCTTTCACTCTAAGCCATCTTACTCAGCATGCACATCTGAGGCCATATGTAAAGGCATGAGAATGCTGTCATTGTCACTTACTTCCTCATTCTGCATACATGATCAGCCGGGACTAAATAACAGGGGTTTTTATTATAATTATTATTATTATTATTATTATTATTATTAGGCCTATTGCTACATTTTTTTTTTTTTTTTTTTTTTTTTTTTTTACAAAATTTACATGTAAAGGAAAATGTACATTCTGAATTGAGCTTGATGATGCCACTGTTGTTTTCTGTATAGAGCTGAATTGAATTTGTTTAATAATTGACACATTTTGCAACATTGACACTGTTATTGAACTGAACTGAATCAACAATTAACTGACTCGAACTGAATAACAACACTATTGTCTTCTGTAGAGCTGCTAGCTGAATTAATCTTGTGTCAACTGACAAACTATACAGACACTGTTATATCTTTGAGAAACGCAGCCCAGATCCTTCAGTCCACCGTTTCTGAACAGGGCATCCCAGGAACTGCACTTCCAGTATTCTGGAGGGGAAGGGTGGAAAGATCATATTAGAACAATATTGCTGTACCTCAGTGTTCAACGTTTCGAATTCCCTCCTTTTCTTGATATGCACAACTTCAATGCAATAGTTATATTTTTTTAAATAAAAACACTAGGATGAAAAATGTATGTTGATGTGACCTTTTTTTCCATGACTAAGATGAGACCACATCAACATGACACTAGCAAGTCCAAGGTCACAAGTTCAATTCCCATGGTAGGCATGACCTGATAAAATGTATAGCTAAATGCAGTGTGAATGACTGAATGATGAAACAGGCTGTAGTAATAACCATTGGTGATGCAAAGTCCTGAAAGTACAGTACACCCTAATTTTTCCTCAATTTTCATAACTGTAAAAGATAAGCAGAATAGTTGATTATATACTTTTGATAACATCACTTTATAAGTTTATAACCTCAAAACATGAATAAACCATAAATATAGCTTTTATATATTTAAATATAGCCATAAAAACTGCCTATACATTAGTGCTACAAAGAAACAAAATAAATAAACAATTTAAATGTGCTCAAACTTAAAAGTATCATCCCTTTCCACTGGGAAAAAAAGTCTCAAAATAGCATGGGCATGGCTTGCAAGGTGCGACATGAAAGTTAAAGTGCCCCTTAAACTGTGAAATACATGAGAACAGAGATCGAGGAAACAATAAAGTCCAATAATGATACTAACATTTTAACCCTTCTGTTACTCTCAAATTTACCAACATTTTTTTTTTCCCACTTGGGTCAGTTGGACCCCAGCAATTTAACCCCTTACTGCACTCCCCCCATTTTGGCAAGTGGGGCATAAAAGACCAAAATAAAAAAAAAGTTGCTGCTCATAAGTCTTTCTGGATAGACACATAATCAACACATATTTAGAGAGCTGACACTTGGGAGTTTACAGGTCAAGACTCAGAATTACTCTTATTAATTGCTATTATTAATAATATATATGAGATATTGCAAGGTTATTTAATCTTACATTTATGGTCCCGATTCGTGCCTCATTCTCAGTTTGTCTTTTTCACTCATTGAATGCATAGGCCTATGGGAAAGAGTCATGAACATGAAGTCAATCTGTTCACAAAACCTCCTCCCAGATTTACTTCAGTACAGGGCTTTTAAACATGTTCAGGGGGTGGTGTAACAATTGTCCAATGAGAATATACTTTCATGATATAGGAATGTGGTACATATAGAAAAACAAGTCTAAATATGGTCAACATCTGGTCCAGTGCCCCTGCCTGCCTTGGGCTCCAGTAAGCCCTAAAAGCCGGGACCCTTTCTTGGCTGCTTTCCAAGAAACACACAAACATATACATTGTGTACATTAAAACCAGATGTGTGACGAAACCATAACAACCAGTCTCCGTTCTACCCTTGCATCCGTGAAGACCAGGTGAGGGAAAACAGGGAGAAACAAGGAAAGAAAAGTCAGGCTGATAAGAAAATCTATCAGTTCCCCCATTTGATCATAAAATGATCACTTAATCATAGCATGACTTTTCCTCACAACACTTAATCACTTTCCTTGACCTTCAATAAGCTTTTTACTGTATTCTACAACAGTGGGTAAAAATTCACTGTAGACAACTATTTTGTCCTCTTCCGCATCTAAATGTCTTCGTTCTATGCTTCATCATCAGGGTGATTTAATCAGTTTCTGTTGAATTTCTCTTTTTGCTGCTAAGCACTGTGGTGCTCGTCGATCCTTCATCTGTTCTTGGATGCTCTTGATCAGTTGGAGCAAACAGCGGGCTTTTAGGCCACCAGTTGAGTCTGCTCAATCTCCTCGTTGGTCCCCCTAAGGAACTCTTCTGCCTCTGCCAGGGTTAGAGGCACACCTGGTGTGAACTCAGGGTGTTCCACTTTTGAGCACTGCACTAGTGTGCTCATGGATCTTGCTCCACCACTCAGATAGTCTTCTCTTGTGGTCACAAGCAGGTGTAAGTCAAATTTGGTTCTATGAAGATACCGCATTCAATCTCCTGACAGCATCTACTCGTACCTTATACCTATATATGATAGATAGATAGATATGGAGACATGGAGGACACACACACAAAATAACAAGACCAAAACAAGACAATAGCATTGTCATTTTCCATACCGTAAAAATACATCAGTACCTAGATTGTAGGACAAGCATTTTTTGTATTAAATTGGTGATGAACTGAGAAATCATATTTTCCTTGAGCTTTTGACATATTAGAGGTAATCATAAGACTACCTGTAAGTTTCAGAGCTGAAAAATTCCTGTAACTCCAATAAAAGCTTTAACTGACACCAGACCCAGCAAACGACTTACAACAGCAAAGGATTTACAAAGTGAGGATCTATGACGTCAAAGGGCAGCAATCACCGCCTCCGCTGAAGAAGATCAACGCCTACTTCATCACTGCCTGTTTAGCCCCGCTTACCGATTCGCGCATGACATGCAATAGAATCGTTAGCATAAGTAACATAGTTCTACGTGTTGCTAAACCAGACTGAGCTACTAAGCAATAAACATGCCATT
The DNA here is from genome assembly GCF_018812025.1 of Megalobrama amblycephala. NCBI lineage: Eukaryota > Metazoa > Chordata > Actinopteri > Cypriniformes > Xenocyprididae > Megalobrama > Megalobrama amblycephala. The sequence continues at coordinate 27,020,973 of NC_063061.1, read as the reverse complement.
GAGGATTACAAAATATTGTTCAGTGCTTGGTTATGCAACATGTAAGTCACTGTGTTAATTCTAATGCATGATCTGATATTAATGATTCATGTTCAGTCAGATGTTCTTTGTCTGTGTCAGTAAATCAAACACGTGACTAAACATCAACTTGCGTAGTTTCTCTTAGTAGGATGAAAATAATCTGTTATTTAACAGTAAATAAATAAGAAAACGATCAAAGAAAGTTCCTTTTGCAATCATTAGAGCAGCACGCTTAAGCTGTCAATCAAACAGCATGCATTTATAATGACTGATGCTCAACTCCCATTTTATTCAAAGAATCTTAGTTATATCACGTTTGCCTAGAAATTGAGTTTCAATTACGAGATCACTGCTTTCATTCACTCAACATGTCTGTGATCAGCTACAATGTAATCAATGTAATCATCACTGCAATCTTTCATGCCACAATCTAAATATTTAAGCCTTGAGAGCTGTAATAGTAAAAACGCACTAAACGAGAAAATAATACTTGGCTATTTCAGATGGAAAGATGTCAGCCAATCACAGCAGTGGGCGTTTACACTAAAGTCTCTCAGCAAACACGCCTCTTAAAACAGAGTGTTCAAACTAAAATCAGAGTAGGAAAAATGCATTTTATAAAATGACAATTTTGGATGTAAAAGCATTAACATCATAAGTGTACCCCAGAAAACATTATAAAACAATAAAACAATGCAGTTCATGACCCCTTTAACAAAACTGCTTTACCTGTGAATGGAAATTTTAAAATGCTGTTAGAGACAAAATATATATTTACTCATCAGCAGTGACAGTAGTAACCTGTGGAAAAAATTAATGTGGGGTGAGGGCTGTCCATTTTTTCATTACCACCAATACATGGAGCAGGGTTTGAACCCATGTCATTCCAGTTTCTGTCAATACCATACATTGGTTTTTGCTATCTGATTTCCTCTTCATTTTTTGCGCTATACAGTGCATTTCAAAATGATTAACCAATGCTTTTCTACATGGACAACACTCAGACCACTTTAAAATGTTAACAATCACAATGTATTTCATACACCTGTCACAGAATTAGCTTGAGGGAATTCTGCAAATGGAATTCATCATGACATTCTGAAAAGGAAGAGTTAGATGTGCGCTGCGCAAGTGTGGCACTGCCACAACAACAACCCAGGCCAAGATTGTTAACCCAAATTCATCCATGGCCATTATTCCATTTATTCCATTGGACATTATCCAATTTGTGTGCCCACTTCAAAAATTTGTTTACAGCTGTTTATGGCATTTGGTTTGCCTTGGTGCACTATCACTCTCACACACTTTCACACCCCCATTTTCTGGCCAGAAAATCATCTCTTTTTTGTCACTGTCTCCACAGACAGTGAACTGAATAGGGAATGTATATGGTTACAGGCGAAATATCACCAAGTCCAATCGAATAACACCACTTCGATTTCGATGGAAACTACTGAACGTAGGCACTGTGGCATTCCCTGTGCGACAGTGTCTAAGCAGTTAGACTCATACAGTCAGACAAAGTCATACGCAATGGTTTGAGATTTCTTAATATCTAATTGATCATATAATCTTTTAAACCTAGGCATGCCACCGTTAGAAGAACCAATTCAAATTTCTTGAATGCAATTTTTTCATTCATTTGTCCAATATAATTTCATTTTCATTATTAATTTGGTGTTGCTCATGAGCTGTTCTGATAAAAGTTTGGAGATCTCCACATATTCTTGGATCCATGGCCAAACATCATGTAATCGTAATCCCTGTCAATGACAGCATCTGTAATTTCATAAATTAGGAATTAGGCTATTAGTTCAATTTATCCCTAAAAATATAAATAAACCAAGATGAGGTGACCAATATTATGGCTTTACCATCCACAGTTTATTCTAGGACACTTTGTGCCCCGGTTGTAATCTTTTTTGTTCAAAGAACTCTGTAACATGCTTTATAGGAAGCTCTGTTTTACGAGCAGAGTCTCTCCCTCTCTCTACACTTCACAGCATCACCAGTGATCTAATTTAACATTTTACCCAGGATTTTATGAAATATCTCCTCACTATAATAAGTCCAGTCCAAAGTTTGAACTGATTTATGAATCAGACCAAACACTTAGCTTCATTTAAGGTTGGACTGGTGCCTATCAAAAGAAAGCAGAGTATTGTTAGTTTATCAAAGCATAAAGAACTGCTATGAGACCAGTAAATAACCAAGCTACAAATTAATGTGACAAATCAAAATTTTAGGCGGTCTCTGTAGTGCTCATTAAATATGCAGTACCTGCACACAAGCGAAGGGATAGAAGTCTTGCTTGATCTTCAGTCAGTTGAATGCGTTACTTTTCTCAGATTCATCTGGTAGTTCTGAGATTTCTGTAGGACTGCTGGTCTGTAGCACTGGATCTTCTGAAAGAGTCTTTCATTTTCACATGTCGTTCTCTTCATCCAGTGAACTTTGTCAGTCTGTGATGAGGATCTGATGAGAGCACTGGAGGTCTGGAAGATGCAGTTGTGTCTCTGTCTTTCTTCTCAGGGCATCTTGTTGCATTGTCATTTCTCCAAGTCCAGCCCCTCTGAGATACAGTATCAATTTTCTCTTTCAGGGGTGGAGCTGATGGTCCATCCAGCCGTGTGCCGTCTTCTCTCTCCCTCAGCACAGCATAGTTGTTCTTTATTTTGGCAACATCCCAGAAGCCATGGTCTGCTTTCTAAAAAATGAACACTCAAGAGAGAGCCGCATGTAAATTCCAACCACAATTGTATATGAGCAATCTGATTTGCTTTTTAATTACCTCTTTCAAATGTCTCTTAATTTTATCATCTGGTTGACAATAGCAGTTCCTCATTTTTATTTTAATAAAGCAAGTTCTTCTTTGCAGAAAAAGCAAGCAATTTCTTCTTTGCAGAATGCAGAAAAGAGCAATAAGCTACTCTGAAATATATCTGAGATCACTACAAATAAATAATCCTCACAAATTCATCAGCATAATGTATTCTGTATATTCTGAAGTCACACTTCAATCTCAATCTAGTAATACTAAATATAAGTTGGCAACCGTCAAAAATATTTTTTCTTTTTATGTTGAGCTCAAAACATCTAATTAAATTAGTCACCCAATCTTGATCTCATTCAACACAATGCAGAAGTTATTCTTCAAATAACAAAATCTTAAAATCTCTGCCATACATCAATTTTCATACTGTCTCCCAGGGATAACGAGTACAAATACAGATACAAAAACAGGATTATACTATATCTTTTACATTAATTTAATATTGTCCTATTTATTTGTTTCTCTATTTAACTCTTGAGATTATTTCATTTAAAGTATGGTCTTTAACCTATATCTAAGCCAAGACTCAAATCAAAATCTCATAAGTCTAATCAGCCAAAATATCTAAAAACAATTGCACATATCTGCGCTATCCCCAATTGTCAAATATCTAATCAACAGAATTTTGATATTTGACTCCTAATTCACCATGAATTTCACATACAGCTGCTTTTAAGATCAGCAGCCCCTCAGTCTATCACAGGAGGGACAGAACATGATCTGCTTCATAACTTCACTGAATCAAAGAACTTGTATTCTTATTTGTAGCTCTAATATTCTGTCTCCTGTCCAGATCAATTTTTTTAATGCAAATTTTAAAGATTTAATTTAGAAGTTCAAGTTAATGCCTTGCAAGGACTTCACAACACCATTTTCTTTAAAATCATTCAAAATTCATTCAATCGTGAAAAAGGACTGAGAGATATCCTAAGGAATAGGAAAACCAGGAAAAGAAATAAAATCTCTTCACACATATAATCATCTATTCCTTCTTCCCACGCTCAAAAACGTGAGGATAACACTAATAACAAAAAGGGTGATCAATTCTCTTTTTTGTCCTTCCCATATTTATTCAAATACGAGGATAACCAACTTTTACCAAATATGGCAAAAATCGTGGCACGGAAATTTAAGGATAAATTTCTCAACAGACAGTAAGATGCACTTAAGCATTTTATTTCTTACCTGTCTGGAGAAATCCCGGACGAGCCCCCAAATTGCAAGGTTATTTAATCTTACATTTATGGTCCCGATTCGTGCCTCATTCTCAGTTTGTCTTTTTCACTCATTGAATGCATAGGCCTATGGGAAAGAGTCATGAACATGAAGCCAATCCGTTCACAAAACCTCCTCCCAGACTTACTTCAGTACAGGGCTTTTAAACATGTTCAGGGGGTGGTGTAACAATTGTCCAATGAGAATATACTTTCATGATATAGGAATGTGGTACATATAGAAAAACAAGTCTAAATATGGTCAACATCTGGTCCAGTGCCCCTGCCTGCCTTGGGCTCCAGTAAGGCCTAAAAAGCAGGGACCCTTTATTGGCTGCTTTCCAAGAAACACACAAACATATACATTGTGTACATTAAAACCAGATGTGTGATGAAACCATAACAACCAGTCTCCGTTCTACCCTTGCATCCGTGAAGACCAGGTGAGGGAAAACAGGGAGAAACAAGGAAAGAAAAGTCAGGCTGATAAGAAAATCTATCAGATATATAACCTCAAATATAAAAAAAAGAATATAAGAATATAATTTTTAAATGTATAAAAATATTATGTAGATGTGGTATAACAACTTATAACCAAAATTAAAGTGAAGCCACATGTGTTCATGCTTCATTTTAAAGCTGAGGATATCTCTACAATTATGCATTTTATGGATCATTTTTTAAGAACATGTCATGCGTGTTTTCATAGAAGGCTAATAAAAATGCTAATGAAATGATTTATGTCCCCAATAACTCCCCTACACTCTAATGTCTGGTGCGGAGAACTGCCCATTCACTATTCTATTGTTCTCCCTTGATGAATGTTAGCACCTCTGCCAGTATGAGACTTAATCTTCATTATTATTTTATCATTATTCTTTTGTTTGTATTCAGCCATTATTAGCCTTCATTCTGGCATTACATTGCGTGCCCATTCACACCACATTTATCCAAGATTTGTTAATTGATCTATTACCTGAAGTCTTTCTAAAAAAAAAAAAAAAAAAAAAAAAAAAAAACAGAAGAAGAAGAAGAAGAAGAAGAAAAGCATATTCTTAAGATCTTATGTGAATTCTTTTAACAAATTAGTTCATGGAATAGAATAAGTCCTGCTGCAGCAGGTGCATTAGAGCTACAGTTAGCATCAAGCTACATAACACAATTTAAAACAGGTCTTCAGTCCTGTTCCTGGGGACCCACTTTCCTGCAGAGTTTAGCTCCAACACTAAATCAAACACACTTGAACCAGCTAATCAAGCTCTTCAGGATCACAGCCCTGGGGCCGTATTCACAAAACATTTTATCTTACCACTAAGAGTTCTCCTAAATAGCAGTAAAAGTTCTTAGCTAGGAGTTTTCTCTTAAAACCTATTCACAAAGCTGCTGAGACAAACTTTTACTAAGAAATAGACTGAAGTCTTAAGCTAAGGGTAAGGGTGGGGTTGACCTCGTTGCTATGGAGTAAACACACAGTGATTGGCTAATGGGGGAGGAGTCAGCCATTTAATCATAGAAATGTTCTAGAATAAGTTGTCATGTTTCCATATTTAAATAAAGGTTTTAAAATACAAATGTTGCCCTATTCAAATAAATATTTTTAATAAAAATGTTGCCATATTCAAATAAATATTTTTAATAAAAATTTTGCCATATTCAAATAAAGGTTTTTAAAATGTAGGCTAAGTGTCACTAATTAAAACTAATTAAAGTATATACAATTAATTGTCCGCCTCTTGGATGTCGGCATCTCAAGAGAATGCAAAATGCAAGCGACAAATGATGTTTTATAAACAAAGTTTAGGAGAAACACATTCAAACAGTCTTTCTAATCAGCTCAAGAAGAGGAATATATACACAGAGGAGAGCCGACTCGCCTATAGTTACTTCGACAGTTTTCTGCACCCCTCCGCCACCCCGCTCCTCTCTCTCGGCTGGGGATATGAGGAGAACTCTGGGTTTGGGCTAAATTCTAGGCTCGGAGCCCTCGATCCCCTTGGACAGCACACCAAATGTGCTTATTATATATATATATATATATATATATATATATATATATATATATTTTTTTTTTTTTTTTTACTCTATTCAATCATTTGTAAGTGTGAACTCTTGAGAACCATTGCCACAGGTAATCAGACAATATTTATTTATTTGTTAAAGATTTATTTTTGGCATCTCAAAATCTCTATTCAAATCTATAATTCAAAATGTATTGCATTTATGAAGAAAAAGTTGAGCATCTAAGGCTCTATCGCTATTGCCTCAATGGTGTTCAGTGTCTTTAGGTGGTTTAGGTTTGTGATTTGGTCTTAGAGACTTAGGAGTCCTCTTGACTACTCCTAATGTTTCACAGGTTTAGGAGCTAGTTTTAGCGCTAAAATGCTTTGTGAAATACTCTTAGAACAGAAATTTAGGAGTCCTAAATTTAGGACTGACTTTAGGAGCTACAATTTAGGAGCTACTTTTAGCCTTAAGATGTTTTGTGAATACGGCCCCAGGTGTTCTGAAGCAGGTTGGAAATAAATTTACAGGACAGTGGGTCCCTAGGAGCAGGGTTGAAGACCTAGGATTTAAAAGATTAATATTAAGTTTTTACTCAAAACTCACTTAAAACCATCATCAAGCGTTTGTATTAACTTCTGATCACAATATAATATGGATTTTGGTCATATAATGTTGTTGAAATATGTTATCTTTAGCATTTTATATGGAGCTAATGCTACAACTGCTTAGCATGTATACTGTAAACCAGAGGTCTGCAAACTCGGTCCTGGAGGGCCACTGTCCTGCAGAGTTTAGCTCCAACTTGCCTCAACACAAACCTGTCTGCAGAGTTTAGCTCCAACTTGCCTCAACACAAACCTCTCTGGATGTTTCTAGTATGCCTAATTAGACCTTGATTAGCTGGTTCAAGTGTGTTTAATTGGGGTTAGAGCTAAACTCTGTGGCCCTCCAGGATCGAGTTTGGAGACCCTTGCTGTAAATTCATATGAAAATACCCTAAATTGCATGATAATCACACACAAATCATATACTATTGTATTCGTGTGTTTGTTTTCTTCATTTTTGACGTGTAGAAAAATTTCTTTGGCTTTGTTTTTCACGGAGCTGCGAAGGAGGAAGTATACACAGGATGTGGTCATGCAGAAGGCAGGAATTATGCCACATAAGGGGCCTCATTTATAAAACATGCATATGCACAGATTTGATCTTAGAGTGTGTGTACACTAAAATCTACGCCAACGTCCATATTTATGAAAACGGTCTTTGACGTGGAAAAGCTCTAAGCACCACATCAGGGTCTGAGCAGACGTACACACTTTTCCTTGTAGCAGAGAGTAAGAGAACTGGAGGTATTTGGAAATATAAGCAATTCTTCCTGCTCACCATTCTTAGGTAAAGCACTTGGATGTTGACTGATGTTCTTTTATATACTAATGACATTAATTAGGCAGCGTTTACCAGGTGGAAATCTGAAACCATTCAGCTTTGCAGAATTTCAAGATCATTTGCGATTTATAAATTTCACATCTGGAAGAGAGGCATACACATGTTTTTTGTGCGTATGTTCGTTCTCTGAATCACATGGACGCACATTTTAGAAATGATCGTAAGATCAAATGTAGGAAATGTACAAATCAAATGTATGCAACATTTTATAAATGAGGCCCAAGATGATTTACAGCTCTAGATTAAATGAGCACAGCTGAGATCATAATATTGCAAAACCCAAAACAGGGGTCCGTTCTACGTACCTCGTTTAATACATCTGAGATCAGGGGTTCCCAAACACATTCCTGGGGCCTCCCCAATACTGCATGTTTTCCATGTCTCCTTAATCAAACACACCTGATTCAGATCATCAGTTCATTAGTCGAGACTCCAAGACCTGAAATGGATGTGTCAGACAAAGGAGACATGCAGAATATGCAGTGCTGGGGAGGCTCCAGAAATGTGTTTGGGAACCCCTGTCTGTGATGATTTGACAGATGCCAGATCTTCTAATTGTGATAACTGAACTCTGGCTAATTTGGATCTTCAAACAACTTTGCGGATTGGGTTAAAATATCTGGATTAAGTTGTCTGTGATTACTGCATGTTCTTGTGTTCCTTGAAAAGGGCAGATTTATCGATACTCAAAACCACTATCAGGAATGCAGTGACTGGCTGGCATCAAGACGGCAACGTAGTGACATCATATAATTAAAAATGACACCTGATGAAATATTTGACAAATTTCTGGACCTTTTATAAGAAAACAGCCAAGCAACCAAAACGAGGTAAAAGTTATAACAGATAAATTAAATGTGCACTGTTTTCCAATTATTTAGGCTATATTCACGATTTCCTATTTGTACAGGCTTTACATTTTTATTTCAATGTTGTAATTAGCAATTTATTTAATTTGACATTTGAAGCAAATTGTTATGTGACAGCATTAATTAAATTTTTTTTAAGGGTCAAGAACAAGTTATCTGCATCTCTTGCATTGCATCAAGCCACTCCCATAATAGCTGTCGCGGTTCAAATTAATGCATGCGAGGCATAGATAGACTAACTGTAAACTACATCATGTGTGTAAGATTCCAATAAAATTATTAGGTAATTATTTCCTCACGAATAAATCTCTCAACGAGTAAAACTGGCTGTGTCTATATTCTTATAGACTACACAATATATATAATATTATTTGAAAATTTATTTTTAAATCATTATTATTGTCCCTTGTTCACATTAGGGTACACTTGTAAAAAAAAAAAAAAAAAAAAAAAGTAGCAGTGGCTGGGACAGACTTTAAGCATCACCTCCGTTTAAAAAGATGCCATCTAATCCTGGTTACATGAAATACGCCAGGCAGGTTTAAGCTTACGTACCTGTTGCTATGACAGCAAGTCCATGAGCGTCGAAGAACCGAACAATCCAAGATCCTGCCAAATCGTCATCAATTAATCCAGCTAACTGAGTTAGCGACATATGAAGAACGGACCCCAGGAGAGACAGACAGCACTGTGTATGCTGTTTTAGCTCTTCAGATTGCATAATTCAGTAGGGAATGAATAGAAATCGTATTCTATATGACAAAATATTTTGCAAACATGAGTATAAATCAATATTTCTCCAAGTATGCACAGTTTTGGACTAAAAGCCCTAACAGACACTGTCCTGTTTGGGTGGTTTGTGTTTGTAGCTCTTTGTTTTGAATTAGGGTGACCATATATGCCATTTTCCCAGGACGTGTCCTGTCCTAAAATGGCTTGAGCCCTTGCCTCTTTAATTGTGAAAGTGGTTATATCAATGTGCCCCCTGAACACGATTTCTAAACGGAGGTCTGTGCAAGCCATTGTTCTTCTTGACAGTCTTCATGCAATGCATTAAAATGTTGTCGTATTTGCAATGCTTTGACCGTTCTCTGTAGATCCAGCCTTCTCGCAAGCCACGATTGGTCGATTATGTATAATGCACGCTATTGGTAAAATAATTTTTTAATCATTACCTTCCGCAAATATGAAAACAAAAACAAAACTAAATTTTATGCAACTTAGAAATCCTGGACAGGACATGTCCTGGGAAAATGGCACATATGGTCACCCTATTTTGAATCTCTACTTACTATCATTCCTTGATGTTTGTATTGCTAAATATAACTTACTCATCACCATATATCTGATATTGTCTAATATTGCCTATCACATTAATCTGAAATCTAGCTTTTAATCTAAATTGCTAGCACAACGCATAGCATTTTGCTAGCCTGTCAACTTGTCATCCGTGCTTACTGTCTTTTTTCACCTACTGCTATTTTTTCTACAAGTCCATCAAACAACTGTGGTAAGTGTAACCCCTGTCAGGTGATTTAGGGGTTAACTCACAGTAAAAAGGACGGTGGCTCGCTAGAATTTAAATGATTATTTGTAGGAACACTGTAGGCCAGATTAATGTAAATCAGAAGATGCAAGAATTTGTAAGAGACAAGGGCACACACACAAGTATATGATTTAAATGCAATTATTTATATAAGGTAAGAGTTTTGGGCATTAGACGGATAACACAAATTGAGTATGTCAATGATACTGTATAGAAGGCAATCCAAAAACTGAGGGCTTGACTTGAGGTTCTTTACATACTGAGAATATACTGTCACATCTGCCTTATATCTGAGGGGTAATATAAATGTTAAATCTACTGGAAGCCTAGGTTGTCTCCTGAACATTAGCTCATAAAGGCTAAATCCGGTGGTTTCATTTCTGGTGCAGTTGTAAGCATGTACAAGTGGTTTCACAAACTCCTTTCAGCAGCTTTTCTTCTTGGCTTCCAGGGTTCATAAAAGCATATTTATCAGAGTTCTGTTGAATCTTTTAACAGGGTTTCCCTTGGATGGAATGGGGTTGTTCTGATTTTTTACACCCCAGCAATATCACACAATTTTTTGATTAGGTGTGATTCAAAATCAGGGCCTTGATTACTGTGAAGGCATTCAGGATAGTCATAATAACATATGAACTGCTCCCACAGACACTTTGCAACATTCTTAGCTTTCTAGTTTGTTGTAGGAATAGCAAGGACGTATTTAGTAAAATTATAAGTTATTACGAACATGTCCTTAGTGTTACTGTGGTCAGGCTTGAGGGTAAGAATGTCCATGCATACCAGTTGTAAGGGATGGTTGGTTGTAATGTTCATGTGTGGTGCAGCCTTTTCAGGTAGGGCTTTTCTCCGTATACATCAACCACATGTTCTGATCATCTATATTTATTTTTAGCTGCAGGCCAAAAAACTGCTATCATGCTACCAAATACCATGCTTTTAACAATCTAGACTAAAACCATAAAGTTTCCTTTACACTTTAACCCCCATCAGTGCCCTGATCAACACACAGTCGTCCAGACCCGCGTACAACTTAACACACTGTCCTCCCTGTCAGTAACCCAATTAACACAGTGTCCACTGGCATTAAACATTTTTTAAAAGAAGGCTTTCACATCTATGGTGGTAGAAAATGTATATATATATATATATATATATATATACAGTACAGTCCAAACGTTTGGAACCACTAAGATTTTTAATGTTTTTAAAAGAAGTTTCGTCTGCTCACCAAGGCTACATTTATTTAATTAAAAATACAGTAAAAAACAGTAATATTGTGAAATATTATTACAATTTAAAATAACTGTGTACTATTTAAATATATTTGACAAAGTAATTTATTCCTGTGATGCAAAGCTGAATTTTCAGCATCGTTACTCCAGTCTTCAGTGTCACATGATCCTTCAGAAATCATTCTAATATGCTGATTTGCTGCTCAATAAACATTTATGATTATTTTCAATGTTGAAAACAGTTGTGTACTTTTTTTTCAGGATTCCTTGATGAATAGAAAGTTCAAAAGAACAGCATTTATCTGAAATACAAAGCTTCTGTAGCATTATACACTACCGTTCAAAAGTTTGGGGTCAGTAAGAATTTTTATTTTTATTTTTTTGAAAAGAAATTAAAGAAATGAATACTTTTATTCAGCAAGGATGCAGTAAAGACATTTATAATGTTACAAAAGATTAGATTTCAGATAAACACTGTTCTTTTGAACTTTCTATTCATCAAATAATCCTGAAAAAAAATATTGTACACATATATTTTGTACAATTGTACACATTAAATGTTTCTTGAGCAGCAGATCAGCATATTAGAATGATTTCTGAAGGATCATGTGACACTGAAGACTGGACTAACGATGCTGAAAATTCAGCTTTGCATCACAGGAATAAATTACTTTGTGAAATATATTCAAATAGAAAACAGTTATTTTATTATAGTTTATTTTAAATTGTAATAATATTTCACAATATTACTGTTTTTTACTGTATTTTTAATTAAATAAATGTAGCCTTGGTGAGCAGACGAAACTTCTTTTAAAAACATTAAAAATCTTAGTGGTTCCAAACTTTTGGACTGTACTGTATATGAGAGGTACACACACACACACACACACACACACACACACACACACACACACACACACACACACACACACACACATATTATAGTTCAAAAGTTTGCAATCACTATGCTTGATGGCAGCAGAAAATTCACCTCTGGATCACAGGAATAAATAATATTTTAAAAAATATTAAAATAGAAAACAGTTATATTAAATTGTAATAATATTTCTAAATATTTTTAATGTAAGAATCTTATTAAAAACCCTAAACCTTTAAATGGTAGTGTACATACATAAATATAATATTTTAAAAGGAATGATTGGAGTTCCATGTTCCTTTATTGAAGGAGGAGTGTGGCTGATAAGATCACGTATCAGTTGGTTTTACCCGAAGAATACAGTTCTGATGTCCTTAAACATCTGCATGATGACCTCGGTCATATGAGAAGTGACCGTCCTTTGGATTTGGTGTGGAACAGATTCTCTTGGCCCAATTAGTCCTCCACACTGGTCTTCTTGCGAAGAAACATCAGGCACTGAAGCTGTCCACATTGTCAGAGAACTGATGAAAGCAACACGTAAGGTATGTGAACACTCAGACCAGTTGGTAAAACGATTGTTGCAAATGGCTCTTACTACTTCACTACAGATCTCTTGCTCTCCAGCTTCTGCATTGAACCGTTCAGCAAAGGCAAGTATTGGTCTCCAGGGAGTTCTGAATGAGGTCACAGAGGCAACCTGTCGGCATCAACATTTTGCTTCGCGCACCTGTACTGCAGTTTGAAATTGTAAGTAGAGAGCGCTGCTAACCACCTATACCCTACTGCATCAGGCTTGGCAGTGGAAAGAACATAAGTTAGGGGGTTGCTATATGTCACTACCGTGAAGGTATGCCCCTCCTCTCCACTTAGTACTGCAAGCTGCTTTTGGAGCTCTGTTATTTGACTTGCTAACTGTCAGATCATCTCCTATAGCTGTTGAAACTGTACTTCAACACGCACTCATGAAACTGTACTTCAACACGCTGCTTAGAACTTCCCAAGTGTTGTTTCATCCGTGCACTTTTTAAAGCGTGTTTGCTCTCTTCGATTCGTAACGTAATTAGCTCGGCAAAGGATTGAGGTGAATCCTTTTTCTGCTCTAACTGCAACTCTAAAAGCAAGGAGCTTTCTCAGCATCCTCTGCAAAACTGTTTAAGCAGATGCTTGTTAATCTCTGAACCAAGCACTCCACCATGTCACATGGTGGTCTGTAATGCCACGTGCAGTCGCTTTAAATAAGCAGATGGATTTTGACCTGGGTTCTGAAATGTGTTCAGAAATTTGGTGAATAATTCATTGCCATCTTTGATGGTTGCAAAAGCAGAATCGAGAAGCTGAATGTAAATACTCTGTGGAAATCAGAGACCATTGGGTCTTGGAAAAGAAGTTCAGCGCTGGAGCCCCAACTTTCGGAATCAACCTCATTGGGTTGATGGGGAGTTTGCCCAGAGAAAGCACATGAGAAAGCAATGGTGAGTTCCCAGATATCTCAGAGTCACTAGTACATAAAAGATGATCTACCACAACTTTTTTGCACTGCATGTCAAGTCGTCACCTTTATTTATAGAGCTCTTTTTACAATGCAGATTGTGTCAAAGCAGCTTTACAGTGATAACTGGTATATAATTTTGGAGAGATACAACCACGATCTGATGATAAGAGCAAATCATTAGTAACTCTAATGAGAGCAGTCTCAGTTCTATGGTACGGTCTAAATCCTGACTGGAAATCCTCACAGATACCATTTCTTTCTAAAAAGGAACATAGTTGTGATGATACTGCCTTTTCTAGTATTTTTGACAGAAAAGGAAGATTTGAGATCGGCCTGTAATTGACTAATTCTCTAGGGTCAAGTTGTGATTTTTTTAATAAGAGGTTTAATAATAGCCAGCTTAAGAGTTTTTGGTACGTAACCTAGTGATAAAAATGAATGAACGATATTAAGAAGAGGATCTATGACCTCTGGAAGTATCTCTTTCAATAGCTTAGTCGGTATAGGGTCTAACATACATGTTGTTGATTTTGATGATTTAACGAGTTTAGACAATTCTTCCTCTCCTAAAGCAGCGAATGAATTGAATTTTTCCTCAGGGACACTACAATACACTGTCTGACACGATACTGTAGTAGACGGATACATGGTTATAATTTTCTCTCTAATATTGTCAATCTTGCAAGTAAAGAAGTTCATAAAGGCATTACTGCTGTGCTGTTTGGAAATATTAAAGGTTGAAGCTTTATTTCTTGTTAATTTAGCCGCTGTATCAAATAAATACCAAGGGTTGTGTTTATTTTCTTCTAAAAGATTTGAAAAATAGCAAATCTAGCAGTTTTTAATGCCTTTCTGTACTCAATCATTCTCTCTCTCCACGAAATGCAAAAAACTTCTAGTTTTGTTTTCTTCCTGCTTCGCTCCATTTTTCTAGCTGCTCCCTTAAGGGCCTGAGTGTGCTTGTTGTACCATGGTGTTGGATTAATTTCCTTAATCTTTTTTAAACGCAAAGGAGAAACTGAGTCTAATGTGCGGGAAAAGACAGAGTCAGTAGTTTCTGTTGCAACATCGAGGTCTTCTAAGCTGTCTGGTATGCTAAGGCGATGAAACTGATCAGGAAGATTATTTATAAAGCAATCTTTAGTGGTAGAAGTGATGGTTCTACCATATTTGTGGCAGGGAGGCATTTTAGCAGTCTTGACTAAATGTAGTATTCACAAGACTAGATAATGATCTGAGATGTCGTCACTCTGCTGCAGAATTTCAACGGCATCAATATCGATTCCATGTGACAATATTAAATCTAAAGTATGATTACGACAATGAGTGGGTCCTGACACGTGTTGTCTAACTCCAATAGTTTAGAATGTCTGTAAATGCCAATCCCAATGCATCTTTTTCATTATCTACATAGATACAAAAATCACCAACAACAAGGACTTTATCCGCAGCTAGTACTAACTCCGATAGATAATCAGCAAATTCTTTGATAAAGTTTGTATGGTGTCTTGGTGGCCTGTATACAGTAGCCAGCACAAATGTCAACTTACATAATGTTACATAAAGCACCATCACTTCGAAGGAATTATATTTGAAAGACTTTTGAGTAATACTGTAAATATTACTATAAATTACAGCAACACCTCCCCCTTTGCCTTTCTGATGAGGATTGTTATAATCGTAACCTTGAGGGCTAGACTCATTTAAAGTAATGTAATCTTCTGGTTTTAACCAGGTTTCTGTCAAACACACCACATCTAGATTATTGTCTGTGACAATATCATTTACAGTAAGTGCTTTTGAAGAAAGGGATCTAATATTCAACAACCCAAGCTTTATCATTTGTTTATCAGTATTATCTCTGTTTTTTATTTGTTGAACATCAATTAAATTTTTACCTTTAAACGGGTTTGTAAGTTTTTTGTTTTTACTAATTCGGGGTACAGACACAGTCTCTATGTTATAATATCTAGGAGAAAGAGTTTCTATGTGTTGGGAATTATCTGACTTCTGTGACGGGAGGCAACTAGCAGATGGTCGGTTTAGCCGGTCTGTCTGCTTCCTGACCCGGGCCCCAGTTTTTCATGTTTCAGCTCTAAGACTATGTGCCATATTACTAGAGAGAAGAGCAGCACCATCCCAGGAGGGATGAATACCATCTCTTTTCAACAGGTCAGGTCTGCCCCAAAAACTTTTCCAATTGTCTATGAAACCTGTATTATTCTGCATGTGGGTTTAAGTCACTGACAGTGAGTAATGGGGATCCTGGGCTTGTGGCTGCGGACACTGGTGGAACAATGTGATGTTGCGCAGCATTTGTTGGCACCTGAGAATGTTAAGACTGAAATCAGTTTGGGGTAGATCTTCCGAATGAGCAGGTAAAGTGTCGTCAGCTTCAACAAAGGCAGGCTCAGGATATAGATTTGGCACAACCATCTCATGAATAGGGGGACTAACATGAACTAACATGCCCTTCAAAACATCCTCAAAGCTTTCTCCACTACGGCTTGCCAATGCTTTCAGCTTACTGAGGTAAATTTGGGTTATGGTTTTTCCCAGCTTCTGAACATAAACATCTGACAGAGCTGTTACATGGAAAGAGACTTTAGGATTATTTTGAGTTTGTTGGACATAGGGAAGCATTGTCTGGAGGGTTTGCACTGCCAGTCACGAGTTGAATTCAACAATTAAAGACTTCTTTGACTAGGATCACTTACTGGGATGATTCTATTAATTGACCCATACTATTTCACAAAGTCCAATATTTCCTCATCCACTTTAATTCCAGTTATGCCACTAATTGGATTGGATTGCTATATAGTGATTGGCTCCTGCTCGATTGCTCCTATCTGCCTTGCTGCCTCTGCTCGCTGCCTCGCTGCTGGTGGTTTGCGTCTCCGTATAGCTTTGTTTTCTCTTACTTTTATTGAATCTCTTACTTTTATTCATTGTTGCTTATATTATTATTATTGCCTACCACATTAATCTGACGTCGCTGGCTTGTAATCTTTGAATCTAAATCGCTGTTACAACGCGTTTGCATCTCGCTAGCTTGTTAACTTGTCATCAGTCTCGCGCGCTGCTCTTTCAACGCGTTCATCAAACAGCTGTGGTAACTCGGATCGGATCAGTCTACAAACACGGTGAGTAATGTCATCCTTTCCCAGTGTTATTTCGTGTTCAGTTTGTCACATGTTCAGTATAGCTCTCTGTCAGCAACGAGGGATTTACATGTCATAAATGTAGGGAAATAGTCAGGCTGACAGAGAGAATCTCAGAATTAGAGACACGCATCCAAACTTTAATTGAGGATAGTAAGAATGCAGGGGCTTCAGATACTGTTTTGGATGCGACTAGCTTAGTGAACTCTGTACATTGTTCGGTTCCGGCTGTAGAGCCCGCGCAGCAGGGCACTTGGGTAACGGTGAGGCGGCCTAGCCGCGGAAAACACTACTCTTCCATTCCAATAAGAACATCAAACAGGTTCTCCCCACTCAGTGACGCACCCACTGAGAATCCTGTTGAAAGTGCCCTAGTTATTGGCGGTTCTATTACACGGAACATGAAAATAGAGACACCAGCCACCATAATCACATGTTTGCTGGGAGCCAGAGCACCTGACATCAAAGCAAATTTAAAAGTGCTGGCTAATGCTAATCGTAAATATTCTAAAATTATTATTCACGTCGGCACAAATGATGTTCGACTTCGCCAGTCGGAGATCACTAAAATTAACATTAAAGAGGTGTGTGAACTCGCAAGTACAATGTCAGGAGAAGTAATTTGCTCTGGTCCCCTTCCTGTTCGTCGGAGTGATGAGATAGTTAGCAGATTATCATCACTCAATGGCTGGCTGTCTAAGTGGTGTCCGCAGAATAATATAAGTTTCATAGACAATTGGAAAAGTTTTTGGGGCAGACCTGACCTGTTGAAAAGAGATGGTATTCATCCGTCCCGGGATGGTGCTGCTCGTCTCTCTAGTAATATGGCACATAGTCTTAGAGCTGAAACATGACAAACTGGGGCCCAGGACAGGAAGCAGACAGACTGGCTAAACCGACCGTCTGCTAGCTGCCTCACGTTACAGAAGTCAGATAAATCCCAACAAATAGATATTATTACATAGAGACTGTGTCTGTACCCCGAATTAGTAAAAACAAAAAACTTCCAAACCCATTTAATGGTAAAAATTTAATTGATGTTCAACAAATAAAAAATAGAGATAATAATGATAAACAAATGATAAAGCTTGGGTTGTTAAATATTAGATTACTTTCTTCAAAAGCACTTATTGTAAACGATATTATCACAGACAATAATCTAGATGTGCTGTGTTTGACAGAAACCTGGCTAAAACTGGACGATTATGCTACTTTAAATGAGTCTAGTCCTCAAGGTTATGATTATCGACACAATCCTCGTCCGAAAGGCAAAGGGGGAGGTGGTGCTGTAATTTATAGTAATATTTACAGTATCAGCCAGAAGTCTTTCAAATATAATTCCTTCGAAGTGATGGTGCTTTACGTAACATTATGTAAGGTGACATTTGTGCTGGCTACTGTATACAGGCCACCAGGACACCATACAGACTTTATCAAAAAATTTGCAGATTTTCTATCAGAATTAGTACTAGCTGCAGATAAAGTCCTTGTTGTTGGTGATTTTAATATCCATGTAGACAATAAAAAAGACTCATTGGGATTGGCATTTACAGACATTCTAAACTCTATTGGTGTTAGACAACACGTGTCAGGACCCACTCACTGTCGTAATCATACTTTAGATCTAATATTGTCACATGGAATCGATATTGATGCCGTTGAAATTCTGCAGCAGAGTGACGACATCTCAGATCATTATCTAGTCTCGTGTATACTACATTTAGTCAAAGAGGCTAAACTGCCTCCCTGCTATAAATATGGTAAAACCATCACTTCTACCACTAAAGATCGCTTTATAAATAATCTTCCTGATCAGTTTCATCGCCTTAGCATACCAGACAGCTTAGAAGACCTCGATGTTGCAACAGAAACTATTGCCTCTGTCTTTTCCAGCACATTAGACTCAGTTGCTCCTTTGCGTTTAAAAAAGATTAAGGAAATTAATCCAATGCCATGGTACAATGAGCACACTCGGGCCCTAAAAACAGCAGCTAGAAAAATGGAGCACAGCTGGAAGAACACAAAACTAGAAGTATTTCGCATTTTGTGGAGAGAGAGAATGATTGAGTACAGAAAGGCCTTTAAAACTGCTAGATCTGCCTATTTTTCAAAACTTTTAGAAGAAAATAAACGCAACCCTTGGTATTTATTTGATACAGTGGCTAAATTAACAAGAAATAAAGCTTCAACTTCTGATGTTTCCAAAGAGCATAGCAGTAATGACTTTATGAACTTCTTTACTTGCAAGATTGATAATATTAGAGAGAAAATTATAACCATGCAACCGTCTACTACAGTATTGTGTCAGACAGTGCATTGTAGTGTCCTTGAAGAAAAATTCAATTCATTTTCTGCTTTAGGAGAGGAAAAATTGTCTAAACTTGTTTAATCATCAAAATCAACAACATGTATGTTAGACCTTATACCGACTAAGCTATTGAAAGAGATGCTTCCGGAGGTCATAGATCCTCTTCTTAATATTGTTAATTCATCTTTATCACTAGGATACATACCAAAACTTTTAAGCTGGCTGTTATTAAACCTCTTATTAAAAAAACACAACTTGATCCTAGAGAATTAGTCAATTACAGGCCGATTTCAAATCTCACTTTTCTGTCAAAAATACTAGAAAAGGCAGTTTCATCACAACTATGTTCCTTTTTTTAGAAAGAAATAGTATCTATGAGGATTTCCAGTCAGGATTTAGACCGTACCATAGTACTGAGACTGCTCTCATTAGAGTTACTAATGATTTGCTGTTACCATCAGATCGTGGTTGTATCTCTCTATTAGAGTTACTGGATCTTAATGCTGCATTTGACACTATTGATCACAATATTCTTCTAAATAGACTCAAAAACTATGTTGACATTAGTGGAATTGAATTGGCATGGTTCAAATCATACTTATCTGACCGTTATCAGTTTGTAGTAGTAAACGATGAGATGTCATATCAATCACAGGTTAAATATGGAGTACCGTAAGGCTCAGTACTAGGACCGTTGCTTTTCACTCTGTACATGCTACCCTTGGGAAATATCATTAGGAAGCATGGCGTTAGTTTTCATTGTTACGCTGATGATACTCAGCTCTATATTTCTTCACGCCCTGATGAAACTTACCAATTCGCTAAATTAACAGAATGTATAGCTGATATAAAAAACTGGATGACCAGTAATTTCCTACTACTAAATTCAGGAAAAAAAAGAGATTCTAATTTTTGGACCGAAAACTACTTCACGCAATAACCTAGAATACTGTCTAACACTTGATGGCTGCTCTGTTAAGTCTTCGTCGTCAGTTAGGAACCTGGGCGTGCGCTTTGATACCAATCTTTCATTTGAAGGCCATGTTACTAGCATCTGCAAAACCGCATTCTTCCATCTTAAAAATATATCTAAACTACGACATATGCTCTCAATGAAAAATGCAGAACAGTTAGTTCATGCGTTCATGACCTCAAGGCTAGATTACTGTAACGCTCTACTTGGTGGTTGTTCCTCCCGCTTGATAAATAAACTACAGCTCGTACAAAATGCAGCAGCTAGAGTTCTTACTAGAACTAGGAAGTACGACCATATTAGCCCAGTTCTGTCATCACTGCACTGGCTTCCTGTTAAACATCGTATAGATTTTAAAATCTTGCTAATTACTTACAAAGCACTAAATGGTTTAGCTCCCCAGTACCTGAGCGAGCTCTTAAATCATTAAAATCCTTCACGTTTATTTGCCATCTCAGAATTCAGGCCAGCTGATAATACCCAGAATATCAAAATCAACCGCAGGCGGTAGATCCTTTTCCTATTTGGCACCCAAACTCTGAAACAATCTTCCTAGCATTGTTCGGGATGCAGACACACTCTGTCAGTTTAAATCTAGACTAAAAACACATCTCTTTAACCTGGCATACACATAACACATTATCAATTTATATTTTCAAATCCATTAAAGGATTATTAGGCTGCATAAATTAGGTCAGCCGGAACCAGGAACACTTCCTATAACACCAGATGTACTCGTTACATCAGAAAAAGAATGGCATCTACGCTAATACTAGTCTTTCTGTTTATCCCGAGGTTTACCGTAGTCAACCGGCTCCGGGCCGTATCCAGCTGAGACCAAGGACCTGCGCCTTGACACGACCACAACGCAGCCCTGAAGTATCAGCAGAGATCGAGTTGACTAGATTATCCATTGTGAAGACATCATCAACACGACAGCCAGTGCCACAGTTCCTCAACAAACCGACCATACCGGCATGATGAATATGATCCTCAATTGGACACAACCACAATGCAGCCCTGAAGTATCAGCAGAGATCGAGTCAACTAGATCATCCATTGTGAAGGCCTCATCGACACGACAGCCAGTAGCACAGTTCCTCAACAAACCATCCATACCGGCATGATGAATACGATCCTCAACTGGATGGAACTGAAATAAATACTTTGATTGTTGCGATCCTATCAGACTTATGATAGCAACCTGATTCGTAACAAAGCACTGTTCGCCAGAGGAGAACTGGTCCCCAGACTAAGCCTGGTTTCTCCCAAGGTTTTTTTCTCCATTTTAACACCCATTTGCCACTTTTTTGCCACCTGATGTCACCTGTTGGAGTTTGGGTTCCTTGCTGCTGTTGCCTTTGGCTTGCTTAGATGGGGACACTTGACATTTGATATTCAACAGTATTCTTGGCATTTATTAAACAGTGCTTTGATCTGCCTGCATTGACACTATTCTTGAAGAGCTGCTGTGCAGCAAAAATTATGTACCAGTTATCAATGTAAAGCTGCTTTGACACAATCTGCATTGTAAAAAGCGCTATATAAATAAAGGTGACTTGACTTGACTTGACTAATTAAAAATAGCATTTGGGACTTTCACCCCTTCTTTCTCTACAACCTCCATTTTGTTCTATTTGTTTTTCTTTTGCTTCACCATTTCTAAAAATCATTGAAAATAGCTTGTTTTCTCAAAAAGGGAACTTTAAGTGAATACTTGTAAATGTGTGTGGTTT
Organism: Megalobrama amblycephala; assembly: GCF_018812025.1. NCBI lineage: Eukaryota > Metazoa > Chordata > Actinopteri > Cypriniformes > Xenocyprididae > Megalobrama > Megalobrama amblycephala. The sequence goes on along the minus strand of NC_063061.1, from coordinate 26,999,255 downwards.
CCTTTGGCTCCTGGCTGGCTGCCAGACGAAAGAGTGTAAACCCCATCAGGCAATTTAGGGGTTAACTCACAGTAACAAGGCGATGGCTCACTAGAATTTAGATGATTATTTGTAGGAACACTGTAGGCCAGATTAATGCCAATCAGAAGATGCAAGAATTCGTAGGAGGCAAGGGCACACACTCACGTATATGATTTAAATGCACTTATTTATATAAGGTAAGAGTTTTTGGGATTAGACAAAATACACAAATTGAGTATGTTAGTGACACTGTATAGAAGGCAAAAAAGCAAAAGAAATGTAAATTTAAAAGTATATAAATCAACTTTAAATTGGACTTTTAACCAAATAAAATAACCAAAATGAATTGAAATGGAAACTTTAAATACAAGAAATTCCTTTCTCCAAAATAAGTTAAATTGTAGGTTTCATCCTCTATTTTTATATGATGACCTTATGCCAATATTAAAGTGCACCTATTATGCCCCTTTTTACCAGATTTAAAATAAGTCTCTGATGTTCCCAGAGTGTGTATGTGAAGTTGTAGCTCCAAATACTCCACAAATAATTTTTTTATAGCATGTTAAAATTGCCACTTTTTGGAGGTGAGCAAAAATGCGCCGTTCCCATTAAATGCAAATGAGCTGCTCTTCCCGGCCTAAGAGGGGGGGAGCTTCAAAAGCTCATTCTCCTGTGTATGACAGTGTAGTGTAGTGTATCAGGACACACTAATAATGTCAGAAACTGTCACCAACAGTGTTCCGTCCGAAACGGATTCGGACAATAATGGCTACAGAGCCAGGGAATATATGCTGCATCAGAATCAGAATCAGAATCAGAAAGAGCTTTATTGCCAGATATGTTGTTTACACATACTAGGAATTTGTTTTAGTGACAGAAGCTCCACAGTGCAACAGAGTAACAGCGACAAGACAAGACACATAATGAAAAGAATAAAATAATAATATACAAATTTACAAGATAGACAAAGTGCAAAAAAAGCAAAAGACAATATATATTATAGACAATTGTATGTACAATTATGTGTGCAAATTGAGATATAAATAAGTGTTTTAAGTAAATAATGTGTAATAGTGTTATGTGTTCCGTGTTTGTCAAGTGTTCATGAGATGGATTGCTTGAGGGAAGAAACTGTTCTTGTGTCTGGTCGTTCTGGTGCTCAGGGCTCTGTAGCGTCGACCGGATGGCAACAGTTCAAAGAGGGAGTGTGCTGGATGTGAGGGGTCCAGAGTGATCTACTTTGCCCTTTTTCTCACTCTGGATAAGTACAGTTCTTGGAGAGTGGGGAGGGTTGTGCCAATGATTCGCTCAGCAGACCGGACTACCCTCTGTAGTCTTCTGAGGTCAGATTTGGTAGCTGAGCTGAACCAGACGGTAATTGAAGTGCAGAGGATGGATTCGATGATGGCAGAGTAGAACTGTTTCAGCAGCTCCTGTGGCAGGTTGAACTTCCTCAGCTGGCGAAGGAAGTACAACCTCTGCTGGGCCTTTTTCACAATGGACTCGATGTGGTTGTCCCACTTCAGGTCCTGGGAGATGGTGGTGCCCAGGAACCTGAATGACTCCACTGCTGCCACAGTGTTCATGATGGTGAGTGGGGGGAGAGCAGGGGGGTTTCTCCTGAAGTCCACGGTCATCTCCACTGTCTTGAGCGTGTTGAGCTCCAGGTTGTTAAGACTGCACCAGACAGCCAGCTGTTCAACCTCCAGTCTGTAAGCAGACTCGTCACCGTCCTGGATGAGGCCGATCAGTGTGGTGTCATCCGCAAACTTCAGCAGCTTGACAGAGGGGTCTTTAGAGGTGCAGTCGTTGGTGTAGAGGGAGAAGAGCAGTGGGGAGAGGACACAGCCCTGAGGGGCGCCGGTGCTGATGGTGAGGGTGCTGGATGAGAATTTTCCCAGCCTCACTAGCTGCTGCCTGTCTGTCAGGAAGCTGGTGATCCACTGACAGACAGAGGTGGGCACGGAGAGCTGAGTTAGTTTGGGCTGGAGGAGTGATGGGATGATGGTGTTAAAAGCAGAGCTGAAGTCCACAAACAGGATCCTCACATAAGTCCCTGGTCTGTCCAGATGCTGGAGAACATAATGCAGTCCCATATTGACTGCATCATCCACAGACCTGTTTGCTCGGTAAGCAAACTGCAGGGGGTCCAGTAAGGGTCCAGTGATGTCTTTCAGAAAAGCCAGAAACAGTCTTTCAAATGACTTCATGGCCACAGACGTTAGAGCCACAGGTCTGTAGTCATTTAGTCCAGTAATTTTGGGTTTCTTTGGGACGGGGATGATGGTGGAGCGTTTGAAGCATGAGGGGACTTCGCACAGCTCCAGTGATCTGTTGAAGATCTGTGTGAAGATGGGGGCCAGCTGGTCAGCGCAGGTTTTCAGACAGGCTGGTGAAACGCTGTCTGGGCCTGGTGCCTTTCTTCTCTTGTTCTTTCTGAAGACCGGGCGCACGTCATCTTCACTGAACTGAATTGCAGGTGTGGGGAGAGGGGGGTTGATGGAGGTGTGAATGGTGATTTTTCAAACCTGCAATAAAACCCATTCAGATCGTCTGCCAGTTGTTGATTCTCCACAGAGCTGGGGGATGGTGTCTTGTAGTTGGTGATAACTTTCAGACCTTTCCACACTGAAGCTGTGTCATTGGAAGAGAACTGATTCCGAAGTTTATCAGAATAATTCCTCTTTGCCACTCTGATCTCCTTTTCCAGTGTGTATTTGGCCTGTTTGTACAAGACTCTGTCCCCTTTTCTGCGAGCATCTTCTTTGGCCTGACGGAGCTGGCTGAGTTTTGCAGTGAACCAGGGTTTGTCGTTGTTGTAAGATAAATGAGTCTTTGTAGGAATGCACAGATCCTCACAGAAACTGATATATGAAGTTACAGTCTCTGTGAGCTCGTCCAGATCAGTGGCAGCAGCTTCAAAAACTCTCCAATCAGTCCATTCGAAACAGGCTTGTAAAGCCCGCTCTGTTTCGGTGGTCCATCTCTTTACAGTCTTTGCTACAGGTTTAGCTGATTTCAGTTTCTGCCTGTAGGTTGGTATGAAATTAACTAAACAGTGATCAGAGAGCCCCAAAGCTGCCCGTGGGACAGAGTGATATGCATCCTTTATTGCTGTGTAACAATGGTCGAGTATATAACTGTCTCTGGTGGGACAGGTAACATGCTGTCTGTATTTGGGCAGTTCACGTGAGAGAATTGCTTTATTAAAGTCCCCAAGAATGATAAGAACAGAGTCCGGGTGTTGTTGCTCGCTCTCTGTGATCATATCAGCGAGTAACTGTAAAGCCGAGCTCACGTGCGCTTGCGGAGGAATGTAGACGCTCACCAGAATGAACGAGCAAAACTCCAGCGGCGAATAGAACGGTGGAGAGAGAACAGGTATAGTTTAGTTTAATTAAGGTCATAACCTTGGTTTGAAATTAAGACCCGCCAACCCACCAAATGGGGGTAAAAATCAACTGTGGTGGCTGACACTGTCAAATCACTAGCCAATTTGGCGGGTTACTTATTATGTTTACTCACTTTGTTGGGTAAGTTCATGTAAGCCAAAGTGGCACAGACTTAGCACAAATACTCAACTTGTGAGTCATCATGATAGTTTATCCAGGTAGCAAAAACTGCTGGGCCCAATAATGGCCCAGATCCGGCATGCTGGAAGAAACAACTCAGCGTGGTTGTGATTGCCAGACTCGGGATAGACGTCGGATGAATGACACCCCAGATTTGGTCCAAATACATTGGCCCGAGTTCGGCTGCCAAAACTTCCAGCATTGGGCCACAATTATGCTTACAAGAACTGAACACTTAGCCGGTACTGGTCCGGGTCTGGGTACTGAAACTGAGCTTAAACTGCCGGCACTGGGCCACAATCATGCCAGCAAAAATGGTACACTTAGCTGGTACTGGTCTGAGACTAGGTACAAAAACATTGTTTGTGTGTGTGTGTGTGTGTTCAGTACTACTTCTAAAATATGTGTATTAAACCATTTTTATTTTATAAAAACAGAGCTTTGAATAATTTGTTTTTCCACAAAATGACATTATAAAATGACATTATACAGTGTCTTTGTTAAGCCAACATTTACTTATGCATGTCAACTAAATATGTCAACTTTACAAAGATTTAGGGTTTGGCCCTTACATTTTTTTTTTTTTTTTTGTACGGCATCCCCACCTACCTCATATTCACCCTATGCCTTCCCCATAATCAATATGGGGTAATCAATATATCCTCCTTTTCCCCCAAGTAAATATGACACAACGAAAATATGAGTAATATGACAATTTATTTGAAACATATTTGAAACATAAAAAAAAAAAAAAAACGTGTAATGAAAACAATAAAACTCCAGGAGCCTCCTCAAGCATACCCTAAAAGAGGGACAGATTGACAGAAAGAAAATAAAAAGGGGAACAGACAATGACACGTATGGTTAGTCAGACAGATCTCAGAAATCTCAGATTGATAACATGAATGGTAAATGTTAACATTTGGAACATACCTTAGATATAATTAGTTTGCTTTGGGGCCTGCTCTTTGGTTCCCCCATCTCTCTCCAAAGCGAGCTGCAGCCGTCTTTTTATGAACTTTTCAATCTCTTCATCTGCTTCACTGGCAGTACTTGCATTCCCAAAATCAGATCAGCACTTATGGTCTGTAATTGGACCAAATGTGGCTAAATGTGCCATGTCTCAGTCCAAATCGGGCCAAATCTGCACATTCAAAGTCTAGCCAATTCTGGCAACAATTACTGGGCCAGAGCTGGCTCACTTTGGGTGAGCCGCTGTCAGAACAAAGCCAAGTGAGTGGACACTCAGCCGCAATTTGGCCTGATTGCACTGGCTACCTGGGTAAATACAGTGTACTGCGCAGAATCTGCACGTATCTGACTTACTTGAACATACACGTCGCTAACCAAAGGCACGCTTCTTCATTTGCTTTGAAACAAAACAAAGATAAAAAAAAGATTTTTAAAAAAAACATAAAAATGTGGCAATACTTGCCTGGGGTAAGTATCCCCAGTGAGAAAAGGAAAGACCAGCCAAGCAACTAAGGAAACCAAGAAAAGAAAATGAGAAGTTTTAATACCAAGTGGTTCGTCTTTGACTCAACAAACAATATAATGTATTGTGAGGACTGCAGGACATACACTTTTGAAAAACACAAAACAAAAAATGTTGTTACTGGAACCAACAACTTCCAGGTAGAGGCTGTCAAAGACCATGAAAATTCTAAAAGTCACCTCCAAAGCTTGGCAACAAAACAAGCAAAAACAACGTGACGTCTTCATTGCAGTCAAGTCCTTGGTGTCAGTGAAGCCATCACTATGTGGCTAAATATAACTTCTCTTCAGAAACGTCCACGCTGTGGCAAAAAAAGAAAGACCCTTCTCAGACTTCACATGGATGTGCGTGTAAATACTGTTTCAATTGGTTTTGTTGTGCTCCTTTACAGATGAATACTAGCTAGGTGAGTATATATTTTGTTTGTCATCAACTGTTAGCCATGTAATATTAGATATTATTATTATTATAACAAGTAAACATATATACATGTAGTAGTTTTGGTAAATATTAAACACATTCAGTAATTTTTTAATTTATTTTTTATGGTATTTTTGGCTTGACAGTCAGAAAGTTCTCGATGTAGGGAAAACATACAGGAACATCAACCAGGCAAAGCTATTTGTTCACTGCATAGCAGAGGAAGAGAGAAGAAAGTTAAGAGAGAGGGTTTCCACTGCAAACTTCATTTCAGTGATAACAGAAGAATCTGTGGACTCTTCAGTTACAGAAGAAGAGATGGTATATGTAAGGACCGCAAAGGCTGGGCAGGTCAGGGTTTTGCTGGTGTTCAGGCAGTCTCTAGGCCAGATGCCATCCACATTGCTGAAGCAGTGAGTAGCATCATGGACAGCATATCAGGGAGTAGTGTAGACAGCACTCAGTGGAAAACAAAACTTGTAGCCATAACAACAGACGGAGCTGCGGTAATGACTAGCCAGAGGAATGGTGTGGTCTCGAAAATACAGGGAGACAGGTTTTATATGCTGGGCATCCATTGCATGGCTCATAGGCTTGAGCTAGCCTATGCTGATGCAGTGAGGCAGTCTAATGGCTAGGAAGTTTGAAGATCTGTTGACTGGTCTTTATACTTTGTACCACAAGAGCTCAGTAAACAGATACATCTCAAGATTAAAGCTGCAAGCAGTGACGAAAAGGGCCCTTGCACCTGGGCTCACCGCCACCCGGTGGCCTTAGGAAATCAGTGAACAGTGGGTGACATGCATGTAAGCGAGTAAATACAAGAGAATTATGGCAAAATAATTTCAATGTGCCACACTTCCTGCTGCCACCAGGTGGCGCTTTGACTATAACTGAATATTGCCATGTAGATGTCTTCAGGCCAGGACTATCATCAAACATGTGAAGTTTGGGGCAGATCAGACATTGTATGCCTAAGTTACAACAGCTTCGTCTTTAATGCCAAAACATCAGACTTTGTCAGTCCACCACGGACACGCCCTTCAGCAAAAGCTCAAGATCTTCGCAATTTAACATCACTAAGGCCTTATGATTAGACTGAAATTATATGGTGTTTATCTGGTTTAATCTCTATGAGGAGTTAATCACAGTGTAAAACAAGTCATTTCCTGTTACCCACAGGTGGTGCTACGACTGTCACTGAATATTGCCATGTAGATGTCTTCGGAATAGGACTCTAATAAAACTTTTGAAGTTTGGGGCAGATTGGACATTGTATGCCTGAGTTACAACAACTTCCTGTTTCATCGAAATTTGTCAGCCCGCCATGGATACACCCTTCAGTGAAATCTCAAGATCTTTGCAACTTAACATCACAAAACCCTTTAGGTTAGACTGACCAAATATGATGTTTATCTGATAAAATCTCTAGGAGGAGTATGTTAAAGTACAACATCTGGAAATGGCAAAAACTGCAAAAATTCTAAATATCCCACTTCCTGTTTGGTTTTCAGATTTTGCTCCCAGGGACTTTTTTTGTAGGTATTGGGCTTTTACATGTGTCTAGCGAATTTCATACTTGTACATGAAACATAGCACGAAGGGCGCATAATTGAAATTTTGTAGATGGCGCTATCAAGCCATTTTGCCACACCTAGTTCTAAAACCCATATCAGATGTAAACACACCATCGGTGCTCTGGCCCTAATAATAATTAAAGCTGCAAGCAGCGATGAAAGGGACCTCGCACCGGTGCCACCGCCACCCGGAAAACAGGGCACGGTGGGCAAAATGCATTTAAGTTGGTAAATATAGGAGGACTACATCAAAGTCGTTTGTATTTGCCAGTCTCCCTGCTGCCAGCTGGTGGCGCTATGACTATAACTGAATATTGGCATGTAGATGTGTTCAGGCCAGGACTCTTATCAAACGTGAAGTTTGCGGCAGATTGGACATTTCATGCATGAGTTACAAAAACTTCCTGTTTCAGGCATTAACAGCATGCTTAGTGTTGCTAGCATGTTTATAGCATGTTTAGCATTCAATGGCATATTTCAGTATGTTGCTAATAGTACATCACAGAGTTAAACGTCACTTCCTGTTTCCAGTAGGTGGTGCTATAACTGAATATGTACATGTAGAAGTGTTAAAGCCAAGACTCTTATCAAACGTGTTAAGTCTGGGGCAGATTGGATATTGTATGCGAGTTACAACAACTTCCTGTTTCATGAGGATAATAGCATGCTTTAACACTCAGCTAAGTGTTGCTAGCATGTTCTAGAATGTTTGTAGCAAGTGGAAGTAACGAATTACAACTAGCATTACTGTAATTAAGTAGCTTTTTTGGGTTTTTGTACAAATTAAGATAAGTAATCTACTTCGCTACAGTAAAATCACATTCCGTTACTGTGTACGCCTACAATCTGAATATTCAAACCTTTGACCGGCATATCAGTAGCCAATAAAGTTATCTGATCGTAAAAGGACCAATGGAAACCCTGATATTTTACCAGCGGCACGTTCTCATTCTCTCATCTCCCCGACAGCGAGCTTGGGTGCTTCTCAATTCTTATTTGTGCATCCTCGTTTCCTTTCCTTGCTTCCTTTCCTCACGTCTTAGCTCCACCCCTTCAGGATGCGAGGGAAGGACGCAAGGAAAATATGCGAGGAGGTAGGAATTGAATCAAGTGTAATGATATCCTCGCTCGCTCCCTTTAGCGTCACTTCAAAGCGTCATCGGCTGCACTCCAGGGATAATAATAATATTAATAAAGCAAGATGCCTAGTTGAAATATATGAGATATAAAGTTTATTTAATCTGTAAAAGTAAAGCATACATTTAAATTATTGTGACAGATAAGAAGGGTGAGGAGAATTTATGCGTGCGTCAGGTTACTCGATGAGAAAGACTTTCGCAAAGGATGCACCTGTGTATCCTCGCTCATAACTCCTCAGGAAGCCTCCTCACTCCTCGTTCCTCGCCTCCTCGCGGTGCAATTAGAGAATTGAGATGTCCTTCAAGATGGCTGAGCTCGATTGTTTTCCGGCCATAGGATGGAGGACGGAGGAGCGAGAAACGAGGAGGGATATTGAGAAGCACCCCTTGACACACACACACCCGCCTCCTCCGGCTGTCACTCACGCGTTTCAGTTACAGAGCCAGAATGTTAGCACGAGATTGCAGGTATTGCGCATAATTTTAATCATACAGGTACACCATACAGGTTTCTATGGCGTATTTTAATTACAAATGTCGAGAGCGCTTTATTGTAACGCGCAGAAAACGACGCGAACTCTCAAAAATACGAGTGAACTGCCTCTCCTCTCACTCAGATATTGAGTGCGCGCTGTCAGATTGTGTAGTGTGCGATCGTGAATCTCTTTGTGCTCTTTAATTAAACGTTTTCAAAAGTTATCAATCAGAATAGACCTCCATGCCTGACCAATGAAAATGCTACAGGAAATCTCAATGGCTATAAGTGAAATGCACCAGAAAGTCTCTCAACAATCAAAGGATGATCTTTAATTTCTTTACAATGTAAATATATGTATTAGAATGGGGCATTTGTATGATTTGTACATAAAAATAACCTAGACTGTCTAACTGCATCACTATATTGTACAGACATTACAGGTTTAACCCCTCTGATGTTCTTTTTATCTAAATAAACAACATATTATATGGCACTTAAAGGGTTAGTTCAACCAAAAAATGATATTTCTGTCATGAATTACTAACCCTCATGGTGTTCCAAACCCGTAAGACCTTCGTTCATCTTCAGAACAAAAATTAAGATATTTTTGATATATTAGATATATTATATTATTTAATATAAGATATATTAAATCCGACAGCTTTCTGACCCCAGACTGCAATGTAATTGCAACTTTCAAGGCCCAGAAAGATAGTAAAGACATTGTTAAAATAGCCCATGACTACAGTGGTTCAACCTTAATGTTATGAAGTGACGAGAATACTTTTTCTGTGCAAAAAACAAAAATATCAACTTTATTCAACAATTTCCTCTCTCCGTGTCACTCTCTGATGCTGTTCATGTGAGCATCATGACACATGCGTGTGATGCTGACGCCGAATCCGGCCAATAATGAGCCGATGTTCTGACGTAGAACCTGCAAGTACTACACTATGTTTACTACGTGAACAGTTTCAGAGACTGACACAGCAGAAAAGAAATTATTGAATAAAGTTATTTATTTTATTTTATTTTTTTGTGCACAAAAATTATTCTTGTCGCTTCATAACATTTAGGTTGAACCACTGTAGTCAGATGGGCTATTGTAACAATGTTTTTACTACCTTTCTGAACCTTGAATGTGGTAATAATGTTGCTGTTTATGGAGGGTCAGAAAGCTCTTGGATTTCATCAAAAATATCTTAATTTGTGTTCTGAATATGAATGAAGGACATGTCTCTTCAGAAGACTTGAATTAAACCGCTCCATTTAAATTGATTACTGTCACAGTCTTGTGCTTTTTGAAGCTTGAAAATAATGATTGCCTTGACAAAATGGATGGACAAAAAAAAAGTTAAATATTAAAATATCTAGTGTACAGTATGTGGTGGTTTTCCCCATGGTATTTAAAATGATACTGAATATTGATCATTTTCAAGGTATTGTATTGAAGTTAGACATTCCAGTTTTGTGACCACTAATTCATGCACTTCGTCAATAAGGTGAAAGTGCTTTGTTTAAAGTAGCTATTTTCTACTTAGATCTATGATTTGATTGAATTTTTTTTTTTGTAATTTATAAAATATCGCTGCCTAAAAAGTAATTAGTAATTTTAGTACATTGAGTAGTTTTTGAGAAGAGTAATTTGTACTTTTACTTGAGTACATTTTTGACACCAGTACTTTACTTGTATATGAGTATTATTTCAGCAATGTAACAGTACTTGTACTTAAAGTGCATATTGCAGGTTAAACATTTTTTTCGAGATGAATAAATAACCTTGTACAAAAATACCATATAAAAGGGTACTTCAGGGTTTAAAAATGTTTTGCAGGACATAAGGGCATGAATTTAGTAGCCTAGATAAAGTGACAGTCTCTGTAAAAACCGCTTTTTTTTCAGCGTTGCATCATTTTACGTCACTCAAGGGAGTCGATCGCCGAGCTCTGTGTTGACTCAGTGCAGAGTAGGCTGGTATTCAGTGACAGCGGTCGTGAATTAGTGTGTTTTCTGTAGTTTTTGTATTCTATTTATCATCGTCATGGTAAATTATTGTGTTTGTGGAGGTTGCACAAACTTCAGCCTGTCAGGACATCGAGTCCAGAGGTTTAATAACAAGAAAAAGGACGCTGCTATCTTCCGTGTCGGGGTGTGTTTTGTGCAGGTGAAGAGAAGGGACTTCACTTCGGCTTCTGCTTCGAAAAACACATTCATTATAGACCGGAGGATTATCATCCTGGCGATATGACGGAGTTCAACATTGTAATACTACTGTAAATAATGATATTAAATGAATAAACTTACACATGCAATGCTTCTTCACTGTTTTTACTTGAATCAATTTCAACACTGATGAATACAAATTATGTACACATGCATACAGTCTCACACTTACACAAAACAGTTTTGAATTATGTGCTGGTAATGTACTCCAATTTCATTCATACCATGTATATACTGTAAACGTATACATTCAAGTTCACACAACTACATAATCATGGCGTCATATACATCCTCACACTATCAGTGAATGGGCACGGAATAAACTCATAACACAGAATTAATGAATAAAGGATAACATTACATGAAACACATAAACTACTACGTTCGGCCGCCGGCGGGAGACATGATCACGGATCCATCAGAGATGCAGCTTGATGAACACGTGAATTGTGCACCGTAAATCTTTATTATTGTTATTTTATTATTTCATTTGCTAACTACCAAATCAGTTGTGATGAGAAACCGCTATATCACGTAACTTTAGTGTGGACGGATATTAACGCGTGTGACATAGGCCTGATCAAGGTTTATTAGATTCTGTTATTAGTAATCAATAACGTTACTCCTAGATGACCAATAGCTTTGCTATTGCCTGATTTATGATAATAATCTGTACAATATTGTGATCTGAGCACATATCGTTAACTAAGCTAACATCGGTCGCTGCCCTGTTCTCCACTGCTTCTCACACAACAGCTCAATTTGTCTATTTTGACTGTTATTCTGTCTAATCCTGGCCTGTCCCTGCTCTCTTAAACACATAGCAGGCTAATTGTATGACTGTGGTTTGTGATACGAGTATGAATAAACATTTACAATTTCCTCAGCGTCCGAACTGTCATTGCGATCCATTGTTTTCCTATTGTTACTCCCTTGAGTTACGTCACTTCCGATTTGGCATTTTTCAGATGTGGAAGTAAAATTATCTCACAAAAAACGACTCCAGAAGCCTATGTAGCATATTTATACGTGTTTTTTCAAGAAAATTTATTTAATACATTATTTTTCTATACATTGAATCACTCAAGCTCTAACCTGCAATATGCCCTTTAAGTACAAAATTTCAGTACTCTTTCCACCACTGGTTTGTAGCATGTTTAGTACTTAATTGCTTATATTAGTATGTTGCTAGTAGTGCATCACAGTGTTAAATACATTACTTCCTGTTGCCAGTAGGTGGTGCTATTCGTATAACTGAATATTTTCATGTAGATTTGTTCAGGGCAGGACTCTTCTCAAACGTGAAGTTTGGGGCAGAATGGACATTGTATGCCTGAGCTACAACAACTTCCTGTTTTAATAATAATACCTTTATTTTATATAGCGCCTTTAAAAGTGGCTTTCTCAAAGCGCTTTACAAGAAAACATAACAGAGAAAACAACACATTTAAATACAAAAAATACACATCAAAGAAATAGAAACAAAATAAAATGATAAATCAAGTAAAAGCAATCCTAAAATAGTATGTCTTAAGAAGAGATTTAAAAGTCACTAATGTGTTTGCTTCCCTGATGTCAGCTGGGAGAGAGTTCCAAAGCCTAGGAGCATAAGAAGAAAATGCTCTATCACCCCTGGAGCGAAGCCATGTCTTAGGAACAACTAAGAGTCCACTCTGAGAGGAACGCAGATTTCGACATGGAGTGTAAGGCATTAAAAGATCAGTCAAGTACTGAGGAGCCAGATCATGCAAAGCCTTATATGTTAACATAAGGACTTTAAAATCAATACGATACATGACAGGAAGCCAGTGCAAAGACTTCAAGACAGGGGTAATATGATCACCAGCCCTGACCCCAGACAGAACTCTAGCAGCCGAATTTTGTAAATACTGAAGTTTGTTGAGTAATGATTTAGATACTCCAGCTAAAAGACCATTACAATAGTCCAGACGTGAAAAGACAAAAGAATTTATCAACTTCTCAGCCACAGCAAAGGACAACATAGGACGTAAACGTGCTATATTCCTGAGGTGAAAAAAGGATGTCTTAACCGTATTCTGAACAAAAGGCTCAAATGACAGCGTGGCATCAAAGATGACACCAAGATTTTTTAGTTTGCCTTGAAACTCCAAGGTGACACCATCAACAGACAGATTAAAAGAACCACCAGCATTTCGCAGTTGATGAGGAGAGCCTAAGAGCATAATGTCTGTTTTGGAGCCATTTAAAGACAGAAAATTATTAGACATCCAATTCTTGATCTCAGTGATACAGTTGGAAAGATGCACAATGTCTTGTGCATGTTTTGTGGCGTTAATCCCATACATTAGCACTTAGCTAAGTGTTGCATGATTTAACATGTTTCTAGCATGTTTGGTACTTCATGCAATATTTCAGGGAGTGAATTACAGTGTAAAGCATGCGATTTCCTGTTGCCAACAGGTGGCGATATGACTAACTGAATATTTGCATGTAGATGTCTTCAGGCCAGGACTTTGGGGCAGATCAGACAATGGCCCTGGCCCAAATGCCGCACTTCATGTGGACTTTCGGTCTCATGGACTTAAATTGCGCGTGCTCGCCGTGTCTACGAGTCCGTAGGCTGTCCCATTCAGCATTTTAACGCTCTGAAGTGTGCTCAGCAGCGCCCCCTTTGTACCCTTGAAGTGGTCTTCCGCGAAGCCCGCATAGATGCGGGCTCCGCACACTTTAACTACCCAGGAATCCTTGCGAAATGCCAATCAGACAACAGATGGGAGGAGATTTCGCTCAAGAGCAATTGATGACATGGCTGAGAAGAAAATCATTATCATTATGGTTTTTATGACCTAGGTGTACATTTTACCAGTTGTTACCTACAGTTTATACAAACATTATGGTCATCAACCAGTGGTTGATATCTCAAACATAATAATAGCGCGTTGAATAATACGATCGCATTATGATTCATTAAATAAATAGAACCGAATGTCAGGGCTTTACTGAGTCATATGTAAACCTAGTATTTATATTTAAACCTGTAAATTCATCTGAAACTCACGCACATGTTTATTATGTGTTAAAATTGTAATCTTAGTTCAAATGGAACATTATGTATTATTACAACTGTATACATTATTTAAATAAGCATGTATATATTGTCTAATGCCCAGGTGGCATAAGCAAAAGCAGGCTGTGTAGTTGACATGGAGATAATATTTTGCAAATGAAAAGAAAATTGTTCTCGATGCTAAATATTATCCCCGAACCTGCAGCTCCTGTCAAAAAACAACCAGACCGTTATTTCCAGCGTGACGATCGAAGTCTGTCCCAAAAATACCTCTCAATGTGCCCTCGTGGACTCGCGCCAAAGGCCCTATAGGTCTGCACTACATGACGTCACCAAAGTGTGGACTCTGAGGAAGTCCACAAGTCCGGAGTGTGCCATTTGGGACAGGGCCATTGTATGCCTGACTTACAACAGCTTCATTGCGAAACATCAGACTTTGTCAGGCCGCCACGGACACAGCCTTAAGTGAAAACTCAAGATCCTTGCAATTTAACATCGCAAAGGCCTTTAGATTAGACTGACCAAATTTGATGTTTATCTGATAAAATCTCTAGGAGGAGTTTGTTAAAGTATGTCTGGAAATGGCAAAAACTGCAAAATTTTGCAGAGAAAATTTGAAATATCTCACTTCCTGTTTGGTTTTCAGATTTTGCACCCGGGGACTTATCTGTAGGTATTGGGCTGTTACATGTATCTACCGAATTTCAAACTTGTACGTGAAACGTAGCACAAAGGGTGCTTAATTTAATTTTTGTAGGTGGCGCTATCGAGCCATTTTGCCACACCTAATTCTGAAAATCATATCAGACGTAAATTTTCACCACTTCTGATGCGTATGCAAAGTTTTATGAGTTTTCGAGCATGTTTAGGACCTCAAAAATGCGATTCATTTTGGAGAAGAAGAATTGACCAAGCAATTACAATAGGGTCCTCACACCATCTGAGCTCGGGTCCTAAATAACTGCACAATTACAAGAAATGTGTACCTTGCATTTTATACAATTTGCATACATACAAAATTTGTGGAAAGAGACACTTTTTTTTTCTTCAAGATGTTTTCAACTCTGACTTTGAACCAATTCTGTAGAATGGCCCATATAGGCCTTCAATCATACTGATTGGGTAGATCATTTAAATGTGCTCCTCCCGAATTTTGTTAATAAAACATCATTTGGAAATAGGCAAGCTTTGTTTCCAAATGCCCCAAGTAAAGATATTCTGTCAGTTTTATAAAGTTTTGTAAACCCAGCCTGTATAATCACAATGAAACACACAATGTATAAACAATATGATTTACGCATAAACTCCAGTACAACCTGCATATTTTTAAATGATTAAGACAGATGTCCACCTAAACCTCACAGCTATTGGCTGCTGACTGCGTTTTTCCCTTGATATTTGCATAAATTCGAGAACTTCCTCATATACACCTAGGATGGCTTTAGGGTGAGTAAAGCTTGGGGTAATGTTTCTAATCAATTAAGGGTGCTTTCACATTAGCACTTTTGGTGCACACCTGGGTTCGATTGACGTCAGAGTTCGGTACGTTTTGATGATGTGAACACTGAACTCACTGAACTCAGGTGTGCACCCACGAACCATACCCAAGTCCGCTTAAAGGGTGTTTTCACACCTATGGATCATTTGTTTTGTTCCGAAACAGGGACTAAATTACAATGTTACAATGTTGCATTTTCTTCTTGGTTCGGTTCACTTTCACACAGGAACATTTCAAAGTAAATTTACATTTACATTTATTCATTTGGCAGACGCTTTTATCCAAAGCGACTTACAAGTGAGGAATACAACAAGCGAGTCGTCATGACGAGGCAAATAGACAAGAAGTGCTCACAATAAAAGTTATCGGCAGTGCTCAGAGTATCATAAGCTACAATAGAAAGGAAGTGAAAGGATAGGTATAAGAATAGGATAGGTATAAGGTTAAGTGCTCACGAAAGAGATGAGTTTTCAGCTGTCTTTTGAATGTTGCCAGGGATTCAGCATTCCGGATGAAGGCAGGAAGATCGTTCCACCAGCAATGGACAGTGAATGAGAATGTCCTGGAGAGTGATTTCGTGCCTCTCTGTGACGGTACCACAAGCCTTCGCTCCTTTGAAGACCGTAGGCTCCGGGTGCTGAGCCTGTGGTAGATCTGTAAGCAAGCGTCAACGCCTTGAATTTGATGCGCGCAGAAAGTGGTAACCAGTGTAGAGAGATGGAGAGAGGAGTGATGTGGGCTCTTTTGGGCTCATTAAAGACGAGACGTGCTGCAGCGTTCTGAATCATTTGTAGAGGTTTTATTGTGCATGATGGCAGTCCAGCCAGAAGAGCATTGCAGTAATCAAGTCTAGAAATGACCAGAGCCTGGACGAGAAGTTGTGTTGCATGTTCTGTTAGAAAGGGCCTGATTTTCCTGATGTTGAATAGTGCAAATCTGCATGACCGAGCTGTCTTTGCAATGTGGTCTTTGAAGGACAGTTGGTAATCAAGGATTACTCCAAGATTTCTGGCCAAATTTGATGGAGTAATTGAGGATGTGCCAAGCTGGATGCTGAAATCGTGATTTCAAAGTGTACCAAAATGCGTTTATGGAAGTCACATGCGAGTACAACTGTCCTCTTATTGGTCATAGTTTTCTCAGCGTCATCCATAAATAATGATTGACAAGTTCGCTTCATGAGCTTATTGTGTCTGTATTTGTAATGTCGAGACACACGCAAACACTATATGAATGTAACCGTCATTCCCACTGTTAAATTATATACTACATTCATATTAATGCCTCCTCTTCAAGGAGGTCTCGGTACGCTTGTTTGGTCCGCTTTTGGTGCGCACCTGAGTGTGATTGCTGCTTTCACACCTGCCCAAACGAACCGCACCAAGGGGAAAATGAACTCTAGTACGATTCAACCGAACTAAATGAGGCAGGTGCGAAAGCACCCAAAAAGGGTGGTCTGGAGTGTGGTTTAAGTGAACTCCGGTATGGTTCGCTTCTGATATGAATGCAAACGTACCAAATTGCAGAAGTGAACCGCTATTAATGCCGTATTATTTGATAAAAATGTGTGTTTGTGTGTGTGTTTCCCTCACTTTCCAGATGAGTGTGACTGATGTGCTGCAAGCAGAGAGCTGTAGTAGCCTTTCTCATTTCTGCTCGCCTTCAGTGTTCTACATTCGCGGCAGATAGAGGCAAGTGCTGTTATGAACAAAACCATGGTTCAAAAACAAAAATATAAAAGTGAGGAGAACAACGTTATGCATTTTGCCGCCTTCTCCTGCGCCGTCATTACTAAGCAACGGAGTAAACAGCTGCTAGTTTGATGAAGCAAACGAACCATGGTTCGGACCCAAATAATATAATGTGAACAGTCCAGTGGGGGCAGGGGGAGGGGGGGCAATCGAACTCGGGTTTGGTCCAGGCAATCAAACCAAGTGTGAAGGCACCCTAAGGGTGCCTTCACACTTGGCATGTTTGGTTCAATTAAAATGAATCCTGGTGCGATTGCTCTGTTAGTGCAGTTCATTTGAACATGTGTGAACACTGCCATCCGAACCCTGGTGCGCACCAAACAAGTGGACCGAGACCGCTGAAAAGATGGGTCTCGGTCCGCTTCCAAACGAACTCTGATGCGGTTTGAATGATATATGAACGCAACACGGACCAAAGACATGTGAACGAACTAAAAACAGGAAGATGAGACCCTAAAAAGGACAGAATCTTCACGCATATAATTTTTTTCTCATCAGTCGTGAGTTTGCCCATCACAGGCATCAGACACGCGTCTCCACGCAGCAGATTGTTTGCGTGTGACGGATGCATTCCCGCCGCTGTTTTCACTCTTTTATACATTTTATAAGCTCTTCACAAGTTCCCAGCTGACCAAAATACCATCATATGCAGGCTATGCACACACAATGAGCGCATTTACCTCAGCACACAGCATTGTTTTGGATGTTCAGTAAGTTCCGTCTAAAAATAGGCAATACATCATAAGATTCGACCAATCAGGTTGTGAATGTATCCCTATGCCTTTATGTTCGGTGATAAAATTGCCAATCTGAACGCTAATCGGACCAGGACTAAATGTTTTCTTTTTCTTTTTTGGTCCAGACCAAACGAACCAAACTATAAGTGTGAACGCACCCTAAGACAAAACCAACTGTTGACTGTCAGTCCATCAAGTATCACTGAACAGCTGGAGACAACTAGGGTAGTTAGATTTTTAAAGCCAACTAAACTTACTGAAGACTTCTCAAAAATATCAGAAAAAGGACATGGAAGTGACACAGTGTAGCTATTTATGTCAAGCAATCTCCACCAGAAAATACAATGGTAAGTCTTTTAAGGTAAGAAAGTTAACTCTGTGGCCTTTGGGCATTTATTTTCTAGCTGTGAATATACTTGAATAGGAAAATATTGAGAGTCTCCAAAAATTTTGCCAAGCTTATGTATACTAACATATGTTGAATCACAAATAAAATCTGACAACAAAGGGTTAATACACCTGTGTCTAGATGCATTACTGATTAGAGCATTTACAGCAAGTAGATCAAGGAACATTCCAGGCAATTTTGAGATGAGGTTACTGAAACATGTCAAGACAAGGGTAGGAGACCCACATTCTTTCAGTTTCTCAGTTTTCTCAAAATGTTATTTTGCTAACTGTGGCTTTCTTCAGGTATTATAGACCTCACTGGATGGCACTGCAAGATGGTGCACA
Source organism: Megalobrama amblycephala (assembly GCF_018812025.1). NCBI lineage: Eukaryota > Metazoa > Chordata > Actinopteri > Cypriniformes > Xenocyprididae > Megalobrama > Megalobrama amblycephala. The sequence goes on along the minus strand of NC_063061.1, from coordinate 26,980,560 downwards.
GTCTCAGGCCCTGCACTAGCAACTACAACTTTTGACTGGTCTGCCTCGCTGCCTCTGCCTCGCTGCTGGTGTTTGCGTCTCCGTATAGCTTTGTTTTCTCTTACTTTTATTGAATCTCTTACTTTTATTCATTGTTGCTTATATTATTATTATTGCTTATATTATTATTATTGCCTACTACATTAATCTGACGTTGCTAACCTGTAATCTTTGAATCTAAATCGCTGTTACAACACGTTTGCATCTCGCTTGTTAACTTATCTGTCTCACGCGCTCCTTTTCAACGCGTTCATCAAACAGCTGTGGTAACTCGGATCAGTCTACAGTGGTAACTCGGATCAGTCTACAAACATGGTGAGTCATGTCATCCTTTCCCACTGTTATCTCGTGTTCAGTTTGTCACATGTTCAGTGTAGCTCTCTCTGTCAGCGACGAGGGATTTACATGTCATAAATGTAGGTAAATAGTCAGGCTGACAGAGAGAATCTCAGAATTAGAGACACGCATCCAAACTTTAATCGAGGATAGTAAGAACGCAGGGGCTTCAGATACTGTTTTGGATGCGACTAGCTTAGTGAACTCTGTACATTGTTCGGTTCCGGCTGTAGAGCCCGCGCAGCAGGGCACTTGGGTAACGGTGAGGCAGCCTAGCCGCGGAAAACACCACTCTTCCGTTCCATTAAGAACATCAAACAGGTTCTCTCCACTCAGTGACGCACCCACTGAGAATCCTGTTGAAAGTGCCCTAGTTATTGGCGATTCTATTACATGGAACGTGAAAATAGAGACACCAGCCACCATAGTCACATGTTTGCCGGGAGCCAGAGCACCTGACATCAAAGCAAATTTAAAAGTGCTGGCTAATGCTAATCGTAAATATTCTAAAATTATTATTCACATTGGCACAAATGATGTTCGACTTCGCCAGTCAGAGATCACTAAAATTAACATTAAAGAGATGTGTGAACTCGCAAATACAATGTCAGGAGAAGTAATTTGCTCTGGTCCCCTTCTTGTTCGTAGGAGTGATGAGATAGTTAGCAGATTATCATCACTAAATGGCTGGCTGTCTAAGTGGTGTCCGCAGAATAACATAGGTTTCATAGACAATTGGAAAAGCTTTTGGGGCAGACCTGACCTGTTGAAAAGAGATGGTATTCATCCGTCCCGGGATGGTGCTGCTCTTCTCTCTAGTAATATGGCACATAGTCTCAGAACTAAAATATGACAAACTGGGGCCCAGGACAGGAAGCAGACAGACTGGCTAAACCGACCGTCTGCTAGCTGCCTCACGTTACAGAAGTCAGATAATTCCCAACACATAGAAACTCTTGCACCTAGATATTATCAAATAGAGACTGTGTCTGTACCCCGAATTAATAAAAACAAAAAACTTCCAAACCCATTTAATGGTAAAATTTTTATTGATGTTCAACAAATAAAAAATAGAGATAATAGTGATAAACAAATGATAAAGCTTGGGTTGTTAAATATTAGATCACTTTCTTCAAAAGCACTTATTGTAAACGATATTATCACAGACAATAATCTAGATGTGCTGTGTTTGACAGAAACCTGGCTAAAACCGGACGATTACACTACTTTAAATGAGTCTAGTCCTCAAGGTTATGATTATCGACACAATCCTCGACAGAAAGGAAAAGGGGAAGGTGTTGCTGTAATTTATAGTAATATTTACAGTATCAGCCAGAAGTCTTTCAAATATAATTCCTTCGAAGTGATGGTGCTTTACGTAACATTATGTAAGTTGACATTTGTGTTGGCTACTGTATACAGGCCACCAGGGCACAATACAGACTTCATCAAAGAGATTGCCGATTTTCTATCAGAATTAGTACTAGCTGCAGATAAAGTCCTTGTTGTTGGTGATTTTAATGTCCATGTAGATAATAAAAAAGACTCATTAGGATTGGCATTTACAGACATTCTAAACTCTACTGGTGTTAGACAACACGTGTCGGGACCCACTCATTGTCGTAATCATACTTTAGATCTAATATTGTCACATGGAATCGATATTGATGCCGTTGAAATTCTGCAGCAGAGTGACAACATCTCAGATCATTATCTAGTCTCGTGTATATTACATTTAGTGAAAGCGGCTAAACTGCCTCCCTGCCATAAATATGGTAGAACCATCACTTCTACCACTAAAGATTGCTTTATAAATAATCTTCCTGATCAGTTTCATCGCCTTAGCATACAAGACAGCTTAGAGGACCTCGATATTGCAACAGAAACTATTGACTCTCTTTTCCAGCACATTAGACTCAGTTGCTCCTTTGCGTTTAAAAAAGATTAAGGAAATTAATCCAACACCATGGTACAATGAGCACACTCGGGCCCTAAAAACAGCAGTTAGAAAAATGGAGCGCAGCTGGAAGAAAACAAAACTAGAAGTATTCCGCATTTCGTGGAGAGAGAAAATGACTGAGTACAGAAAGGCCTTAAAAACTGCTAGATCTGCCTATTTTTCAAAACTTTTAGAAGAAAATAAACACAACCCTAGGTATTTATTTGATACAGTGGCTAAATTAACAAGAAATAAAGCTTCAACTTCTGATGTTTCCAAAGAGCACAGCAGTAATGACTTTATGAACTTCTTTACTTGCAAGATTGATAATATTAGAGAAAAAATTATAACCATGCAACCGTCTACTACAGTCTTGTGTCAGACAGTGCATTGTAGTGTCCCTAAAGAAAAATTCAATTCATTTACTGCTTTAGGAGAGGAAGAATTGTCTAAACTTGTTTAATCATCAAAATCATCCACATGTATGTTAGACCCTATACCGACTAAGCTATTGAAAGAGATGCTTCCGGAGGTCATAGATCCTCTTCTTAATATTGTTAATTCATCTTTATCACTAGGATACGTACCAAAAACCTTTAAGCTGGCTGTTATTAAACCTCTTATTAAAAAAACACAACTTGATCCTAGAGAATTAGTCAATTACAGGCCGATCTCAAATCTCACTTTTCTGTCAAAAATACTAGAAAAGGCAGTTTCATCACAACTATGTTCCTTTTTAGAAAGAAATAGTATCTGTGAAGATTTCCAGTCAGGATTTAGACCATAACATAGTACTGAGACTGCTCTCATTAGAGTTACTAATGATTTGCTGTTATCATCAGATCGTGGTTGTATCTCTCTATTAGTGTTACTGGATCTTAGTGCTGCATTTGACACTATTGATCACAACATTCTTCTAAACAGACTCGAAAATTATGTTGGCATTAGTGGAATTGCATTGGCATGGTTCAAATCATACTTATCTGACCGTTATCAGTTTGTAGTAGTAAACGATGAGATGTCATATCAATCACAAGTTAAATATGGAGTACCGCAAGGCTCAGTACTAGGACCGTTGCTTTTTACTCTGTACATGCTACCCTTGGGAGATATCATTAGGAAGCATGGCATTAGTTTTCATTGTTACGCTGATGATACTCAGCTCTATATTTCTTCGCGCCCTGACGAAAATCACCAATTCGCTAAATTAACAGAATGTATAGCTGATATAAAAAACTGGATGACCAGTAATTTCCTACTACTAAATTCAGGAAAAACAGAGATTCTAATTTTTGGACCGAAAACTTCTTCACGCAATAATCTAGAATACTGTCTAACACTTGATGGCTGCTCTGTTAAGTCTTCGTCGTCAGCTAGGAACCTGGGTGTGCTCTTTGATACCAATCTTTCATTTGAAGGCCATGTTACTAGCATCTGTAAAACTGCATTCTTACATCTGAAAAATATATCTAAACTACGGCATATGCTCTCAATGAAAAATGCAGAAAAGTTAGTGCATGCGTTTATGACCTCAAGGCTAGACTACTGTAACGCTCTACTGGGTGGTTGTTCTGCTCGCTTGATAAATAAACTACAGCTCGTACAAAATGCAGCAGCTAGAGTTCTTACTAGAACTAGGAAGTATGACCATATTAGCCCAGTTCTGTCATCACTGCATTGGCTTCCTGTTAAACATCGTATAGATTTTAAAATCTTGCTAATTACTTACAAAGCACTAAATGGTTTAGCTCCCCAGTACCTAAGTGAGCTCTTAATACATTATAGTCCTTCACGTTTATTGCGATCTCAGAATTCAGGCCAGCTGATAATACCTAGAATATCAAAATCAACCGCAGGCGGTAGATCCTTCTCCTATTTGGCACCTAAACTCTGGAACAATCTTCCTAGCATTGTTCGGGAAGCAGACACACTCTGTCAGTTTAAATCTAGACTAAAAACACATCTCTTTAACCTGGCATACACATAACACATTATCAATTTATATTTTCAAATCCATTAAAGGATTATTAGGCTGCATAAATTAGGTCAGCCGGAACCGGGAACACTTCCTATAACACCAGATGTACTCGTTACATCAGAAAAAGAATGGCATCTACGCTAATATTAGTCTTTCTGTTTATCCCGAGGTTTACCGTAGTCAACCGGATCTGGGCCGTATCCAGCTGAGACCAAGGACCTGCGCCTTGACACGACCACAACGCAGCCCTGCATATCAGCAGAGATCGAGTCAACTAGATCATCCATTGTGAAGACATCATCAACACGACAGCCAGTGCCACAGTTCCTCAACAGACCGTCCATACCGGCGTGATGAATACGATCCTCAACTGGACACGACCACAACGCAGCCCTGAAGTATCAGCAGAGATCGAGTCAACTGGATCATCCATTGTGAAGGCCTCATCGACACGACAGCCAGTAGCACAGTTCCTCAACAGACCGTCCATACCGGCGTGATGAATACGATCCTCAGCTGGATGGAACTGAAATAAATACTTTGATTGTTGCGATCCTATCAGACTTATGATAGCAACCTGATTGTAACAAAGCACTGTTCGCCAGAGGAGAACTGGCCCCCCGACTAAGCCTGGTTTCTCCCAAGGTTTTTTTTTTTCTCCATCTTAACACCTATTTGCCACTTGTTTGCCACCTGATGTCACCTGATGGAGTTTGGGTTCCTTGCCGCTGTCGCCTTTGGCTTGCTTAGTTGGGGACACTTGACATTTGATATTCAATAGTATTCTTGACATTTATTCAACAGTGCTTCTGATCTGCCTGCATTGACACTATTATTTAAGAGCTGCTGTGCAGCCAAATTATGTACCAGTTATCAATGTAAAGCTGCTTTGACACAATCTGCATTGTAAAAAGCGCTATATAAATAAAGGTGACTTGACTTGACTGTCCATTTCATGCTTTAAAGTGCCCTCTCAAAAACACCTATTATATAATGATTTTGCTGTTGTTGTTGTTGTAGTTTTCATACAGGAAGATCATGGAGGCTCCAAAGCTCCAGTCTGTCATGACAGCAGTGTGAGAAATACAAGCACATGCAAACCAAATTTTGTACATTAAAAAAAACTAAAAAACTTTAAATTGTACATAATCATTTGCAACAAAATGTAATGTAAAACATGTAATGTTTTAAATGCAATGAAATTTAACTTTTTTTCTTGGCATCTGATGTTCTTAATAACATGACTATGCAATACCTATTATACTTGTGGCATAAAAAAAAAAAAAACTACAGTACACACTATTTATAGATCAGTTAGACAACCAGCTTATCAAAGTAATTTCTTTAATTATTCATAGATTTCTCATTTGACATTTATTCTGCATTCAACTCATTCAACATCTGCATTCAACATTACACTTCTAAAAAATATTAGCATTAAGCGTAAAAAAAAAAAAAAAATCAAGTGAAAAATGAAGGATAGTAAAACCTATCAACTTTACAGTGCAAAGTAAAAAACAGTAACAAAGAAATTTCAAATGTTTAGGACAAAATCAATAATAAACAGACAGTAATATGTACAGAGTAAGAAACAAACAAACAAAAAAAAAAAAAATCACTTTCCTCTAACAAATGAGTACGTCATCCCTGAGAACACTGCAATCCTTCTGTCAGATGCTAGTTTCGGCCCTGAGAGAAAGGGATGCTATGCACAGATAGCACACCTAAAGGCCAATCATTTTCTTTATGTAATGTCATTGTAGAAGCATCATTTTGGGTTGTGAACATGTGAACTGACTCATTCTTTGAGACGAGACTGGCTCAGAGTTCTGCCTCAGACTGGAATTGGCAGGTTGTCCCTGAAACAGGAAGCTCGTTGGGGAACCGGGTAGCTGCACAGATCCTGATATATACGAGCCATCTGATCACTGGCCATGTCATCTGAAATCTCCAAATTCCCACTGCTATACTGGGATCGCCGGGCGGTCACTGTATCGACTAGTTGCTGACAGTTCAACGCTGTGATCTGTTTGGATAAAGAATTAGGTTATTGCTATTGTTTTATAGTGTTTTCAATTCAGATAATTAAGAATATGATTTTTTTTTTTAAATGTGAAAAGAAGCTACAGCGAAGAAGCTAATTGTCTATAAGTAACCTAACAAATGTAATTCATATTAAGAAATTTTAGTCTATAAATTTCAGTTTAACACTTTACAATAAGGTTCAATTAGTTAATGCACTAGGCATCAAACACTAACCTAAATTAAAGCTGTAAAAAGTTTCTTTATAAATCTACTATTTTCTATTCATGTTTATTCATTATTAATACATATAGCTAATTTATCCAACTAAAAATGTATTAGTATATGTAAAAATTATTTAGATGAATAAATGCTGTAAAAGAATTATTCATTGTGAGTTCAGATCAGGATACCTACTGTAGTTCAGTTAGCACATTAAACCTCACTGTAAAGTGTTAGTTTCCACAAATATAACATTTCAACATAATAGAAAGAAAGCTTCTTTTAATATCATGAATTGGAGAATACACTAAATGAGATAATTCTTGTTTGTATATATAATATATTAATTACCTGCACAATGATTAATTTGCTCTTGACAGTGCTGAAATCATTAAACTCTTCCCCAAAACAGAGCGTGACTGTGGGCTCTGGAGGCTGATAATGACCCTCTTGATATAACTGCAGCGCTGCAAGAAAATAAAACAAATATAAATATTTCTTATTCGTATGTGTGAACTAAATCTTATCCATTGATAATTAGTACATAATTAATAAATAAGGTCAATTGGATTTCAATAAGTTCAATAAACAAATTGATAAACTAAACTCATACATTAAAAATAATTTTAGTTATTTACCAATACAATAAATTTATTAATGATCTTTAAGTACCTTATATACTGACATACTTGATTTTATTAGTGGTAAATTGCAATTGTGAACTGTATTTCAACAGTCATATACTTGAAATATATGTATATATATAAAATGTCTAGGAGGATCTTTGTTTACCTTGCAGGAACCTAGCAGTGTCGAAGATCTTCACCACAGCATCTCGCTCTAGTTTGCCAGGGTTGGGGTTGCACTGAGGGTCCTGCCCACTCCAGAATACTCTGCTCTGACACAGGCGCTTGATAAAGATGCCCTCTCGGTTGGCACGTAGCAGTACGCCACGCTCCAAGTGACTGAAGAGCTTACGGGTGACATGACGCTGGCGCTCGTGCTCGATGAGCTCAACAGACGGGAAGCGGATGTTCTGGAGGCTGTCCGGTCCATACAAGAAGCCATTAGCCAGAGGGGGTTGACAGGGGGAGATACGGCAGCCCTCTGGATGAGTGGTAACCATGCTGCCCACCAGCCGACCTCCATAGTAGAAACAAATCATCATCTGAGAAAACGCTGGAGGCAGGGAGAAATTTGGGGTTAACCATCCCACTGAAACCATCAAGGAATTAAAACAGGATTCCTAGGGTTTTCTACAATTTTTCTAGTCAACTCTATTTACTTGGAAGGGTTTTAAAAGTCAGTCTACACAAACAGTCTATACACATGCAAAATGTGCTGAAAAAAAAATGTGCTGAACAAATGTTCTGAGTTGATATAAATAAATACACACAACAGAATACACAACACATACCAGCATTGAATGTGCCTGCAGGATCCTGATGAACAGCAGCTGTGAATGTATATAAAACACATAAATATAAACACAAAGAGCTGAACACAACACAGCTCTCAGTACCTACCACTACAAAGAAAGAGGGTGCAAAACAGAAACACTAAGTCAGCAACTCTGATGGAAATTAGTCAATTTTACGCTGTGTAGCATGTAAATGTTTTTGGGGTTTTTTTTTGCAATTTCTATTTATTATTTTTGAAAACAGTTCTCATGCACTCATGAAAATATCAATAAAGTACTTATGTTAAATTTACTTTTATCTTATTTCTTAAACATTATTAAAATGTAAAAAACAAGTCATAAACAGTGGTACCATTGTGAGATCCTTGCTGCCACCATTCCTGCACTGAAAGCATGTTACTGCCTTCATCCAGGGGAGAATGACTACGCTTCAGGATGCCCATGTATTCATCATTTGAAGACTGCACACACACATTATGCAGACATGAGCCATCAGTCAAATATAACCATAATATTCCCTCAATACCTTCATCATTCTGAGAGAAAAACAAGCAGTTACCAGGTGGAGAAATGGCAATACCTCTTTAATAAGTTCATCCAGGTCTGGTGAGCAGTCCATGTCAGTGGGGTCAGTGCTGCAGCAGGACAGGGCAGGGAGTGTGCCTTTACCCACTACAAAATAAAATAATATATACGCCATTAATTAACTTAAATTGTAAAGACAATGGGATTTTTAGATAAATAATAAAGAGTCACTCCATAGAGTCACTGAACTTCTTCATAAGTAAGAATTTGTCTCTGTGCTATTTCTAACGTTTCTTGGAAAAGAAAAACAAAGTGAATGTGCACACACACACACACACACACACACACATACACTTCTGTTCCTCCTCTGGCACAATCCGGTACACTTTGTAAGGCTCAGAGATGTCAAGCTGGGATCGGTCAGTAACTTCCTCAAAATCTGGGCTCTTGTTGAGTGCACAGCGCAATCTGGTCTTCCATGTCGCTGGTTCAGCTTTATCTCCCTCCTTAAACTTCCCTTTAAATATCGCCCACGCCTGTGAAAACAATTGCTTAGTCAGACATCACCACAACATCAGAATTCAAGAAATAGTCTTGTAAGGTAACTGAGGGGCTGAATATGGTGCACATTATGTTTTAGAATCAAAAATATTCTAAAGTTTAAAAAAAAATAAAAAAAAATATATATATATATATATATATATATATATATATATATATATATATATATATATATATATCTCATTAATATAATAACTATAAACAATATAATTTAGTACCCCCACTAACCAATATTTACTGTTAAAAAAAAGAGAGATTGAAAGCAAGCTTTGTCAAACTGTGACAAAATCTAAAAGGGGGAACAATCCTTCCCTCGGTTTTAACATTAGTTAATTTGAACAGTAGTTAAAATAAAACATCGCACATTCAGATGTTAGGCTTGTGCCAACCTTTTGTATGACATCATCTAAATACCCAGAATCTTCATTATTATTATTATTATTATTTATAAAAAAAATAATGCTTACTTTGAAGATGGAGGCATCCACCTCTTGGTTGTAGTCTTGTTTTCCTGCATGTTTCCAGGGGATTCGAAACATGGTGCGTTTCTCATCCTCCCATAGCAGTCCATTATATATGTTACTGTTTATCTGTTCTATAAGCCACTGTTTCAGTCTGCGGCCACCCGGATTCATCTTTGACACTCTTAATTCACTCTAATGCCGTTACAGCGGGCTGCTGGGGAATATAAATTTCACATTCACAACTTTCCACGCAGCTTTATTTATAATGAAAAAGACACCCGCTCAAGTGACTAAAGAACGTCGTGAGAGCTGATTGGTCTGCGCAACGCCCAGGCGTCCAATCACTACGCTTTATGGCTGGCGATATATGAATATGTAAATTTGATTCTACGAAGCGGACGCATTTACAAGAAATCTCAATCCAGTTCTGGAGGTGTGTGGAGTGACCTGAGAGGAAAGAGGGGAAAGGGTCTTTACAGGCACATCTTGATACCTAAACCCAATTTACTGAATTCTCCTAAATATCCAACAGATGGGATCTTAAGGGGGGGATCTCTTTTACATACATACTGTACATAAACCTTAAACTATTCAGATTATGAATCATTGTACAGCATAAAATAGACAACTGTTTTATGCTGTACAATGATTCATAATCTGAATAGTTTAAGGTTTATGTACAGTATGTATGTAAAAGAGATAAATTTCTTAACTGAAAAAACAAACAAATGTTCCACATAACCCACATGGTTGAGGTTCATCATCAGAGCATCTATAGATTTAATAATGAACAGTTAAATAAAGCCTGATTGTGGTGGCATATTCTGACATGGTTGACATCTCATATCAAAGACACGTCTAACCTGCTGTCAGGAAGTTTAAAGATCATGTGGAAACCATAAAAAGCGGATCTTGAAAAGGTGAGGTTGCATGCTGGTGGTGTGTTTGAGGATATGAGCACAGGTAGTGGTCGTCGTGAAGGAGTTTTCTCTTTAAGACAGTTTGAGAGGAAGCTGAGCATGACACGACTAATCAAAATAAGTCTCTCTTACTAGTTAAACAGTGTGAAGTAGGGCTTGGCAATAATATGGCTAAATTGTATGTTAATGTTGTCCATATATAAAATAATACATTATTATTTTTCTTTTTTTTTTTTGGTGCGAGTGAAAAGTGCATTAAAATCACTGAGATATATATCATGTTGCTTAATTATATACTGCTAGCAAATCATCACATAAATACTGTTGAAGAACAGTACTGTGTGAATGAGCTGATACAACAGTGTTTTTCATAAAGAAGTTACTTTGTTGTTTTAGCTAAACCCAATTCATCACTTTATATAAGGCATCTCACACTAACGTAATAATAAGCTCTGGTTTAATACCATTGTTGCATGTTTGCAACAGTTTTCTTTTTTTTTTCTTTTTTTTAATGACACCTTACATTGAGCAAAAACGTTAACTCATTGTCATGCAAGTGGTCTGTATATGGAAGGTGTTTTTAATACACGTCATTCTTTTAATCTTTATTTATAGACTTTATATTTCATTTGCTTTTTTGATAAAATGCAAAAATTATGGTGACTCAAGCTAACAGATTCAAACAACTTATTAAGGGATTTAATGAAAAAAAATGAATTACTCTTTGAATCATTGTGCTCAATGAACTCAAGATGAATCTGAACACTTCAGAGTGCTCATGACTATAATATAAATGTTGAGTGCTCTGCAATCTTTCTTTTGAAAATGAATTATACATGTGGGACTGCCTCACATGCCATTACTGTCCAGCTAGGGTTAAAGCAGGTGGTAAAGCAGAGACGGGTGTCATGGCTGCTTTCATCTGTTGCTGCCTGATGCCCTGTATTGGTTGCAGGATAGAGGGTAGATGTGAGAGCTCTGGCTCATCCACTACTGATCGTTTTGTCGCCCCTGTTCTGCATATAGACTCAGTAAAGCTTTGACTTGTTCCTGGTCTTCAAATGGGCTGGGTCTATAGCTGGCCCGCAACCATGCCCGGTACTGAAAGAGAGAGAGAAAGCAATTGTGTTCAATGCAAGCAAGCATTTAAATAACCTGCTCTGTCATCAAAACCAGAACAAACTGAAGGTTGTGGTATTACTCAGAGACGACACAGCTTATTTTCAGTTGCTGTGCATGGTTTGGGGCAGAGACAAAAAAAAAGGAAATCACAAAAAAAATAACATTGTTCTGTATGCCATTTTAATGTCTAATGTTTTCCCAATGCCTAACTGAAAGTAGAATTGTGTTGTCAGGGGCCGTTCTCTGTTGTACTGGGGAGACTTCGGTGACTCAATTGCATTTCTTCACATAAATAAAAGATCAAAAGTTGATTGACAATCTTTCATTTGCTCATTAAAAGGACGGTCACATGCAAATGCCTACTGGAAGTTATTACAGGCTTTTCTGGAAAATCTTAGACTCACAAGAAATTAGTTTGTTAGAAATCAGTTTCACTTTTGATCTCAGTGCCCTAAGCAAATGTTGAACAAATGTTCATTGACCAAACCAGAATCACCCGTCAATAAGTGTTGGTATGGAAGTGTCTGAATGGTGTGTCAGAATTTTTCCTTGGAATTCCATGAGGGTTTTCATCTGGGAATGGCAGCACAATGTTTTAATAAAACCTGACCTCTGTTTTAATAACCTTATCCTCACATCATCCCTCTGTCATCAGCAGGTTATTTTCCACAGAAATCTGTATCATCCACTAGAAACACAATCTCAGCATGCATTAATGTCTTTAACAGTCTAGTGCAGCTATGTCATGTCTTGAGGAGGGCGGTGGGAATTCCCTGGCACATAGCCCTGGTCAGGGTCTGTGTTGGAATGGAGTGGGAGGACAGACATCCGGTTAGTTTCCAGGCAGACTGTCCTTACTAGATTAGGCTTGCCACACAACATGTTTTCACACGTTGTACACTAATATATCCTCATACTTGGTGTCATTTCTGAATCACTAATATCCAAAATAACTTAAACAACTGACTACAAAAATATATTTATGTTACAAATCTACACTATGTTTCTCATCTTAAAAATCATCTGATCTAAAGGCTTGTGCTGAAATGTTTGATAGAATATACAATTTGTACCGTGTAAAAAAATTATGTCTATGAAAAGTCCCCATGGAAACCCAACATGTGTGTGTGTGTGTGTGTGTGTGTGTGTGTGTGTGTGTGTGTGTGTGTGTGTGTGTGTGTGTGTGTGTGTGTGTGTGCGTTTTTGTGACATATCAGGACACAAATGTGTATAATGACATGGGTATGACATAGATATTACAATAATTACAAGAAGAGGTGACTTATGAGGACATTACCCCATGTCCCCACTTTTCAAAAGGCTTATAAATCATACAGAATGAGTTTTTGTGAGAAAGTAAAAATGTGCACAGTTTCCTATGATGGTTAGGTTTAGGGGTAGGGGTAGTGTAGGGGGATAGAAAATACGATTTGTACAGTATAAAAACCATTACGCCTATGGAATGTCCCCACAATTCACAAAAACGAACATGTGTGTGTGTGTGTGTGTGTGTGAGAGAGAGAAAGTGAGAGAGAGAGAGAGAGAGAGAGTACAATGGATATAAAAAGTCTACTTTTTTAATGCAAAAATTGAAAAAAAAGATAACTCATAATAGAACTTTTGTACATTTAATGTAAAAATGACAACCTATGCAATTCCACTGAAAACCAAAGTGATACATTTCAGAGAAAAAAGATAAAAATAAAAGCTTAAAATAAAATAACTGCATAAGTATGCACACCCTTTTATAACTGGGCATGTGGCTGTCTTCAGAATTAACTATTCATCAAGCTCTCTGATAAACTCCAAAGGGGAGTTTCATGGGATTCCATGGGATTCAGTTCTCTTTCCTTCAGTGACGACTACGCTTCGCTGGATTCCTGCTGATCGCCTTCACCGCTGGAACGAGCTCTCTCTCCGCCGTAGAAGAGGCTTCGCAGAGGACAGCTGAAGACCGCCGCCTGCTCCCGCCGGCGCCGCCGCAGACTGCCGCCCAGAGCGCCGCTCTCGACCGCCCGCCGCGAGCTTCCGGTTTCGCTCTCAGCGAGTCTCCTGCTGCCATCCGGTGAGCTTTAAAAGCGCCTTCAAGCGGATTCTTCCGCCGCTGCTAAGAGCTTCTTCCGCGGTCTTTACCGCTCTAAAAGAGCCCACCCAAGCGCCGTTTTAACGGCGGTGGCGTTGTTTTAAATGCCGCGCCACGCTTGTGGCACCTGCAGAGCCCCTCTGCAGGACGATGACGGCCATGGTGAGTGCGTCGGATGTCTGGGCAAGTCCCACGGGGAAGCCGCACTCACCGAGACTTCATGCCCGCACTGCGAGTGCATGAATCTCGCTTCTCTCCGCGCTAGGATCGCTTTCTTCACTGAAAGCGGCTCCGCCTCCCACGCCTTCCCGTCTTCTTCCTCCCGCGAGCCGGCCAGAGGAGGAGCTCAGCGCCCGGAGTTGGGGGAGCTTACGCCGGCCCAGCGCCCGCCTACCTCTCCCTCTCCCGCGAGAGAGCCGTCCCCCGTCCTCTTCGCACGCCCGGAGCAGCGTCCCTCAGCGGAAGCGAGTGACCTCGTCTCCTTTGGCGGCTCGGAGGATGAGCAGCTCGACGACTCCATGTTGCTCGCAGCATCTGAACCGGAGGAGTGGGCCGGCGAGGAGGAGCCCGCCCCCCTGCCGTCACTGGAGCCCATTGACTCCAGGCCAGGAACGGACACCGAATTACTCCGCGTCCTCTCCAAGGCCATCGAGGAGCTCGACCTGGAATGGGCTGCACCTGAAGAGCCGACGCACAGTAGGCTAGATGAGTGGTTTCTGCCGGGGCCCCGCCAGACCCCTCGCCAGCGATCTGCGCCTTTCTTCCCTGAGGTACATGCGGAGCTGACAAAGCCGTGGCGCGCTCCCTACTCTGCCCGCCTTCGCACCTCTTCACCCGCGGCTCTCACCTCGGTTGACGGCTCACGTGAGAAGGACTACGAGCAGATGCCGCCGCTAGACGAGGCCGTGGCCGCTCACCTCTGCCCGCCCGCGGCCGTGGGCTGGAAGAGCAAGAGGGCCCTTCCCTCCACGAAGACCACGGCCCAGGCCATAGGGAGGTCCATGGCCAATTTGGTTGTTTTGGAGCGCCATCTCTGGCTCAGCCCCCTCCACATCTCAAGCAGCGCCACCCAAGGAGCAGCGCCAGCGAGCCCGCCCTGCGAAGCGCTCCACGATCCCGAGACGCCAGGGTCCCCGGCCCAAGATAGTGCTGGACCCGACGCCTCCGGCGTCTTCCTGATCTACGAGGAAGAAAGAGGATGGGGTTAAGTCTCGCCACGGCCGGACCACCCCAAAAGCTCTCTCGCATGCATTCCCCGCCACCTCGCCTAGTTCCGGTTGTTGGGAATCATCGGGTTATGTGCCCTGGGCCCACAGATGTTGCGCCCACACAAATCGCCGTTTTAATGGCGAACCCAATATTTTTAAATTTCCAAAAAGAGAGCAAATTTCCTCATCCTGTAACGATGGTACAAAGACCCCTGCACAGCGGTCTGTCACCGGACGCTATTCAGCCACTGGTCACACGGGTAGAGGCCTGGCAAGCCATCCCAGGTGTGTCACAGTGGGTCATAAGGACCATATCCCGCGGCTATTCTCTACAGTTCGCCCGAAGGCCCCCGCGCTTCAGCGGTGTGGTCACCACTTCAGTCAAAATGGACGATGCTCATGTCCTCCGTACAGAAGTGATGTCTCTGCTACAGAAGGGAGCCATAGAAATTGTTCCCCCAGCAGAAAGAGAGTCGGGCTTCTACAGCCGCTACTTTGTTGTCCCAAAGAAAGATGGCGGTCTCAGACCCATCTTGGATCTCAGGCTTCTAAACCTCTCCCTCATGAGACGGAAGTTCAGAATGCTAACGTTGAAGCAGATCCTCGCGCACATCCGCCCCGAGGACTGGTTCTTCTCACTGAACCTGAAAGACGCATACTTTCACATCCAGATAGCCCCCCACCACAGGCGATTCTTGAGATTCGCCTTCGAGGGTGTGGCCTATCAATACAAGGTCCTGCCCTTCGGGCTGTCTCTAGCTCCCCGCACGTTTACCAAGTGCATGGACTCGGCGCTTCTCCCTCTGAGAGAGATGGGGATCCGAGTTTTAAATTACCTCGACGACTGGCTCATACTGGCCCAGTCTCGTACCGAGTTAGAACACCACAGATCCGTGCTCCTCAGCTACCTTCAGTGCCTGGGACTCAGGGTCAATTTTGCCAAGAGCTCGCTGCTCCCCAGCCAACGTATCACGTTCCTGGGAGCAGTCTTCGATTCAGTCCATATGAGGGCTGTAGTCTCTCCAGAGCGCGCTCTGATGATTCAGAAGCTCTCGGCATCAATCAGGAACAATGTCCGTTACCCTCTGAAGTCCTTCCAGAGGATGCTGGGACTGATGGCTTCCGCCTCCCTGGTACTGCAGCTCAGCCTCCTCCAAATGCAGCCTCTGCAATACTGGCTGAAACTCAGGGTTCCACTGCATGCTTGGCGGCATGACCGCTTCTTAGTCAGGGTCAATCAGGCCTGTGTCACAGCTCTGAGACCTCGGACAGACCCCAGCTGGTTCAAGCGTGGAGTTCCCCTTCAGGCGGTGTCAAGAAGGAAGGTGCTCTCAACGGACGCCTCCAACACGGGTTGGGGAGCCGTTTTCGAGGGCAGACCGGCCTTCGGCTCGTGGAACCACGAGCAGAGGCATCTGCACATCAACTGCCTCGAGATGCTGGCAGTAGAAGTCCAGTCGCCTTTGTGCCCTGACAAAGCGCCTCCTCGAATGGGCAGCGCCCAGGCTACGGTTGCTCAGAGCAACCCACATACCTGGAAAAACGAATTTGGGGGCAGACATGCTGTCTCGGAGCAATATCCCCTCGGACGAGTGGATGCTCCATCCCCAGACGGTTCAGAAAATATGGGAAATCTTCGGGAAGGCAGAGGTAGATCTCTTCGCCTCAGAAGACACTTCTTACTGCCCAACCTTCTTTTCAAAGGAAAGGGATGCGCTGGCCCACGAATGGCCCAGGCTCCTCCTATATGCCTTTCCCCCGATCGCGATGATTCCTTGCGTCATCAGACGGATCATGGAAGACAAACACAGAGTCCTCTTGGTGGCCCCACTCTGGAGGACCCAAATCTGGTCCTCGGAGCTGTTCAGGCTCTCCACAAGAGCCCCATGGCCAATCCCCCTGAGACGAGACCTCCTTTCTCAGGCGAAAAGGACGATCTGGCACCCCCAGCCCGAGCTGTGGGCTCTGCACCTGTGGTCCCTCGATGGGAGCCGATAGACCCCCCCAGGAACATTCTGCACACCATTTCTCAAGCTAGAGCTCTGTCTACCAGGCGTCTCTATGCTCAAAAATGGTCAGTCTTCATTGACTGGTGCTCAACGCGCAGCGTCGACCCTGTGGAGAGTGACATATCTCAGATATTGTCTTTCCTCCAAGAGCGGCTGGACAGTGGTCTCACCCCTTCCACGCTCAAGGTTTATGTTGCAGCCATTGGAGCGTTCCACGCCCCTATCGCTGGCCAGACGGTGGGAAGAAACGGCCTCATTGTCCGTTTCCTAAGAGGTGCTAGGCGTTTTAACCCCCCTAGACCACTTACCGTTCCCTCTTGGGACCTCTCCACTGTCTTGCAGCCCCATGCAGCTGATCTCCGGCCCTTAACGCTCAAAACCGCTCTGCTACTCGCACTGGCATCGGTTAAGCGCGTCGGCGACCTGCAGGCCCTCTCTGTGAGCCCTGCATGCCTTGAATTCGGGCCCAACGACTCTAAGGTCGTTCTGAAACCCAGGCATGGCTATGTCCCCAAGGTGCTCTCGACCCAGTTCAGAGCACAGGTAATTTCCCTCTCGGCGCTACCTCCTTCTCTGGATGAGCGAGAGGTGCATTTGCTCTGCCCCGTTAGGGCATTGAGAGTCTATATTGAGCGTTCCGAACCGTTCAGGCAATCGGACCAGTCTGCTTTGGAGGCCGCACCAAGGGATCTCCGGTCTCAAAGGAACGCCTCTCGCGTTGGATAGTCAACGCGATCGCTCTATGCTACTCCTCTATGGGCCTGGACTGCCCCATAAGAGTAAGAGCCCATTCCACTAGAGGCATGGCTTCATCCTGGGCGTGGTCTAGTGGTATTTCTCTCAAAGACATCTGTGACGCGGCCGGCTGGTCCTCGCCGTCCACTTTTGTCAGGTTTTACAACTTGGACATCCCGACCTTACATGCTCGGGTCCTCTCGGCGTGATACGACAGCCTCTTCGAGCCCCGTCGTCACGCCTCCTCAGGGGTTTCCCTACTCCTGTACTTAGGGTTCGACGGCCTTGGCCCCTCACGTATCCTCTGGGCCCCCCTCGCGCCCATGATATGTTTTGTCGTTCCCTGTCGCGGCATGGTGTGATTGTATTCGTTCCCCATACGCAGTATGAATGAGAGTATCGAAAGGGAACGTACTCGGTTACGTACGTAACCTCGGTTCCCTGAGATACGGGAACGAGTACTGCATTTTATGCCGTGCCTCGACACTGCGGCTCAGTGTCGTCGCTTCAGTCGAGTTTTAACTGAATCCCATGGCGAAACGCTGGCTTATATAGCCATAAGCCACGCCCGTTTTGGCGGGCTTGTTGGCGCGCTGTTTCGCCATTGGCTCGCGCGACTACGCCGCGCCGTCATTGGTTCAAAGAGTTTCATTCCTTTGAGCCAATAGACGTGCAGTTACACTGCGCTATTGAAAAAGGCTTCGGCAAGGAGGAAAAAAGGAGCTTTTCCCCATACGCAGTACTTGTTCCCGTATCTCAGGGAACCGAGGTTACGTACGTAACCGAGTACGATTTCTAAAATGAGGGACGGGCCACAAATCCATGAGTGCAGTTTGCAAAACCGTGTAAACGGATTGCAAAAGCTTACCATGGATTATGAATTTGTGGGTACGGATTGAAAAACCGAAGGTATGGTTTTCAAATCTGTGCACACATTCGGAATTTTTGGGTATGGTTTATTAATCCATGGGCACGATTTGTTAAATCGAGGGAACAATTTAAGAATCTGTGAGTATGGTTTATAAACTGAGGGGAGGGATTGCAAAACTGTGGCCACAGATTTGCGGGTCTAATTTTTTTTTTTTTCCTTGAGGTGACTTCCCGGGCTCTGTAGTAAACAGATATGAGTCACATGTGGGCAAAAAAAATCAGATTTGGGCCACATTTACCTGCAGTGTGAACGTAGCCATTGTTTCTTTCTATTTGTTTCTCTCTCTCTCTCTCTCTCGCTTCTCTTTTTTCCCCTTGAATTGGTTTCGTCCCATATCCTCCGCTCCCAACCCATTTACACAGACCAGATCAGCAGACCTGTTGCAAGGTTCTTATTGGTTTACATTTTGAAATTACATTGTAAAAATAGTATTGCAAATATATATATGTACAAAATCTATGTATATGTACAATATATATAGTAAGTAAAGTATACAGTCAGTTTAGCAGCTAGGCATTGGACTATTTATTATAAAGGGGCAGAGACACTTTTCACTTCTCTTCTGGTTACCTATCCAAAGCAGTTTCACTATGAGAGTGACTGTATAGTCAGTCTGCATAAAGACTGACATTTAAATCTGAATCTCCCCACTGCCAAATGGAAGTGTTCTTTGATGTCTATTAAAAGTATATCTTCACTGCTGCATGTTTACTGTAAGTGGAACAGAAATTAGAAAAATAATAATGGCCAGAATATCCATGAGCCCTCTCAGTGTTACACCAACTGCATCTGCTCCCTACACGGACAGCCACCAAAGGGCTCCATGTCCTGAGTTTTAGTTCCTTCTCTCACAGTTGCCATTTACACGACACAGTTTTCAACTAAACACAGAAAACTTTTTATGCATTTTGCCGTTCATTTACTACAACAACAACATTTTGGGGACCTAAACATGCAAACTTTTGAAAACGGGTTTCAAAGTTTTTGAAAACAATACAGTTACTGTCTCTGTGTAAACTACAAAAATGTTAATTTGTTAAAACGTTGATATCATGCGCATGTGTATTATGTGTTCAGTTTATAGGCGCGTAAAAAAAAAAGTTTATAGGTACGTAAAACTTTCTTTACAATGTGACCTCGCCAACTGCTGGCCTGGCATGCATAACACAGTGTTTTTTTGGAGGTCTCCTACAACAGGTGTATCAAAGGTCAAAAAACGCTTTCATTTTCTCATAATATAAATTGCATACAGGCTTGGGAGGGTTACTTTAAAAATGTATTCCGTTACAGTTACAAATTACTTCATAAAAAAAGTGTTCAGTAACGTAATCCAAGTACCACAATATGAAAGTAATGTAATCTGATTACTTTTGGATTACTTCAAGGTAAATATATATATATATATATATATATATATTAAATTTTGAAAGTGAGACATTTTGAAATGTCATGCCAAATATTGGCTCATTTTGGATTTCATGAGAGCTACACATTCCAAAAAAATTGGGACAGGTAGCAATAAGAGGCCGGAAAAGTTAAATGTACATATAAGGAACAGGTGGAGGGCCAATTTGCAACTTATTAGGTCAATTGGCAACATGATTGGGTATAAAAAGAGCCTCTCAGAGTGGCAGTGTCTCTCAGAAGTCAAGATGGGCAGAGGATCACCAATTCCCCCAATGCTGCAGCGAAAAATAGTGGAGCAATATCAGAAAGGAGTTTCTCAGAGAAAAATTGCAAAGAGTTTGAAGTTATCATCATCTACAGTGCATAATATCATCCAACGATTCAGAGAATCTGGAACAATCTCCGTGCGTAAGGGTCAAGGCCGGAAAACCACACTGGATTCCCATGATCTTCGGGCCCTTAGACGGCACTGCATCACATACAGGAATGCTACTGTAATGGAAATCACAATATGGGCTCAGGAATACTTCCAGAAAACATTGTCGATGAACACAATCCACCATTGCCGGCTAAAACTCTATAGGTCAAAAAAGAAGCCATATCTAAACATGATCCAGAAGCACAGGCATTTTCTCTGGGCCAAGGCTCATTTAAAATGGACTGTGGCAAAGTGGAAAACTGTTCTGTGGTCAGACGAATCAAAATTTGAAGTTCTTTTTGGAAAACTGGGACGCCATGTCATCCGGACTAAAGAGAACAAGGACAACCCAAGTTGTTACCGGCGCTCAGTTCAGAAGCCTGCATCTCTGATGGTATGGGGTTGCATGAGTGCATGTGGCATGGGCAGCTTACACATCTGGAAAGGCACCATCAATGCTAAAAGGTATATCCAAGTTCTAGAACAACATATGCTCCCATCCAGACGTCATCTCTTTCAGGGAAGACCTTGCATTTTCCAACATGACAATGCCAGACCACATACTGCATCAATTACAACATCATGGCTACGTAGAAGAAGGATCCGGGTACTGAAATGGCCAGCCTGCAGTCCAGATCTTTCACCCATAGAAAACATTTGGCGCATCATAAAGAGGAAGATGCGACAAAGAAGACCTAAGACAGTTGAGCAACTAGAAGCCTGTATTAGACAATCTGATTACTATGTTTTTTTGACATAACTGTAATCAGGAGCACCTGCAGGATTTTATCTCAGGGTACGCACAGAACTAGCCCATAGATATTTTTTTTTATTAATTATTTGTAACTGCCTATTTTGGGGCATAATTAAATATGCGCCGATTCAGGCTGCTTCCCCTTTAAATCCTCGTGCTCTCCGCCCCCGAGCTCGCGACTCTAATACATTGCATAAATAAAGTTCACACAGCTAATATAACCCTCAAAATGGATCAAATGGACAAATGTTTGTCATGCATGCTGCATGCATGCATCAGATCATATAAGTACAGTATTTATTTGGATGTTTACATTTGATTCTGAATGAGTTTGAGGCTATGCTCCGTGGCTAAAGCTAACATTACATGCTGTTGGAGAGATTTATAAAGAATGAAGTAGTGTTTATGAATTATACAGACTGCAAGTGTTTAAAAATGAAAATAGCGATGACTTGTCTACGTGAATACAGTAATAAACGATGATAACTTTAACCACATTTAACAGTACATTAGCAACATGCTAACGAAACATTTAGAAAGACAATTTACAAATATCACTAAAAATATCATGGTATCATGGATCATGTCAGTTATTATTGCTCCATCTGCCATTTTTCGCTATTGTCCTTGCTTGCTTACCTAGTCTGATGATAGACTGACTAGATTTAACATTAAAGTTTGTAAAACAAATCTTGCTCCATCCTTTATCATTACTCAAAGTAGTAAGAACGACAGACAATCTGTATCAATGGACACAGTTTTAGGTAACAGTGGCCAACAACTGATTAGCAGAAGGATTTCAGGAAGTCAGAGATATGCACAATATAGCTAAAACACAAAACTATGTATTTAGAACACTGTATAAAATACATCAGAAATAAACCACACTTACAGTTTGTGATTCTGAGGAGCAAGTTGGTCCAAATAAAGCAGGTACTGTCCCATCTTTAATCACTGATTCTTCATAGCCTCGCACTGGAAAGTGAAAATAAACCAAATTTCCTTTCACAGTACAGAGCACAGTGTCTTGTTGACATGTTATCCACACGAACAAGCTACAGCGTTTGGGGGTTCAAGTTTTTGCGGGATGTCCACGCAGAACGTAGGCAGGCATTATGCAAATGTGTTAACTTGTGACGTGTGAACTTTGCGAAATGGGATTCAAACTAAAAAAGACTTCAGAGTGGTTCAGAGTCGACTCTTTCTTTTGAGAGACAATGGGCCCTATTTTAACAATCTAAGTGCGTGGTCTAAAGTGCATGGCACAAGTGCACTTAGGACATGTCCGAATCCACTTTCGCTAGTTAAACAACGGGAAAAATGGTCAGCGTGCCCGGCGCATGGTCTAAAAGGGTTGTCCCTGTTCTCTTAGTCTTAATGAGTAATAGGTGTGTTTTGTGCGTAACGTGCAATAAACCAATCAGAGTCTCATCTCTCATTCCCTTTAAAAGCCAGTTGCGCCATGGCAAATTCACTGTTTACATGGCAGAATTTGGAAGTGAAAAAACTCAACGCTTCTCTATCGAGGAGACGGATCTGCACGTGCGAGAGGTTAAAGGGTTAGTATTCATTGTACACTGATTCATTGCTGTTCGGAGCGCCAAAGTCACGTGATTTCAGCCGTTGGCAGTTTGACACGCGATCTGAATCATGATTCGATACACTGATTCATTGTGCTCCGATGCTTCATGAAGCAGTGTTTTGAAATCGGCCATCACTAAATAAGTCATTATTTAGTTTTTTTTGGTGCACCAAAAATATTCTCGTCGCTTTATAATATTAATATTGAACCACTGTACTCACATGAACCGATTTAAATATGTTTTTAGTACCTTTATGGATCTTGAGAGAGGAAATGTCATTGGTCCCTTATGAAGGCCTCACGGAGCCATCGGATTTCAACTAAAATATCTTAATTTGTGTTCTGAAGATTAACGAAGGTCTTACGGGTGTGGAACGGCATAAGGGTAAGTAATAAATGACAGAATTTTCATTTTTGGGTGAACTAACCCTTTAAAGCACTTGAGCAGACCATCTTCGGGACAAGCCGGATTCCACCAAAGCCCTGTGTGTGTGTAATAAGCGAAGTGTACGCATAGGCACATATTTCTAACAAATAATAATAAAAAAATTTTTGTTAAATAACAAAAAAAAATTGCACCATTGACTTTAGACCAGGTTTCAGTTGGTCAATGGCGCAGTCTATTTCAGTTGCCTCAAAATAGCAAAGCGCCGATAATGCACCTGAACACACCTCGTTTTCAGACCAGCACACCCATGGGCACGCAAATGGGCTCAAATGCATTTGCTAATTTAAACATTGTGGCACAGAACGTGAAAATGATAACTGCGTCAAGCTGAAACTAGCAAAAAACACTTGCAACGCGCATGGCGCCGCATTGCGCCAGGTGTATGATAGGGCCCAATAACTTTATTTATGATGCACTTTCAGCTTTACAACTTTGTGGTCTGTTTACATTCCCATACAGCTTCATTACACACTGCATGAAAGGTAATTTTCAAAAATCCATAATAGGGGCACTTTAATCATTTTCGTGGATACGTGTGAACAAGGGATTTTTTAAAAAACATTGTTGCCTTTAGGCGAAAAACACAAAATAATTTTTTTTTTCTGTCGTTGTCATGTAAACGTACCCTCAAACTGCATTTTCCATAATCCTCTGCCTGGACTCATTTTCTCCTCGCACCTGTTTCCTATTACTCCTGGACTATTTAAGCTCCCTACATTTGCTCAAGCTTTGTGAAGTCTTGTTAGCCTAGCCTGCAATTCTGAGCATTTGTATTACTGTCACTTTTTCCTGTGTTTGTATTCAATCATTTACAGATTTATCCAAAGCAACTTACAAATGAGAAGAACAGTAGAAGAAATCAAACCAACAATAGGGCAATATAAGTGCTGTGTAAGTGCTATTTCCAGTTAGTCTAGCACAGGGTTTCTCAACCACATTCCTGGAGGCCCACCAACCCTGCACAGTTTGCATGTCTCCTTAATTAAACACACCTGATTAGGGTTATCAGCTCATTAGTAGTGACTCAAAGATCTAAAATAGGTGTGTCAGACAAAGGAGACATACAAAATGTGCAGTGTTGGTGGGCCTCCAGGAATGTGGTTGAGAACCACTGGTCTAGCACATATACATAGCAAGTGTTGTCAAATCGATTAATCGCTATTAATCTAATCTTACATAAAAGTTTGTTTACATTGTGTATGTGTATATATATATATATATATATATATATATATATATATATATATATATATATATATATATATATATATATATATATATATATATATATATATACACCAGCGCCAGGAGATGGTTGGGCTGTGGAGTTCGTGTCACGGGCGCCCTAGAACCACGTCAGCGGTGGATTCCTCCAGAACCAGCAGATGGATATCCTCGACATGAAGGAGGCCTATGCAGAGTTGCAGAGGACCAGCACATCGGGTGATCTTTTTGCGGCCTAGGGGTTTTCCGGTAATGGAGTGGGCTTGATAGATACTAGGCGAAGGCGAGGTTTTGAACTTGAGTTGACGGCAGAGGGACCCGGAGATGAAGTTCCCGGCTGACCCTGAATCGAGGAGCGCAACAACTGGAACAGACATATTGGCAGCAGTAAGGGTTACAACGGTGGTGAGTGGTTTCATCTGGATTAAAGAGGGAAGGATGGCACTCACCAGAGGTCTTGGAGGGCGTGTTGGGCATGCGGAGAGTACATGCCCGGGAGAGGCGCAGTAGAGGCATAAGTTCAGGGTCAGCCGGCGTTGTCGTTCTGCAGGGGTGAGTCGGGAGTTTTCAACTTGCATAGGTTCGCTGGCTGGTTCTGGGAAGCTGACGGGTTCGGACCGACGGAGGAGAGGTTGAAGAGGTGGCTGGCCCTGGTGCTCTTCAAGACACGACTGCATACGAGTGCCCACACGGATGGCGAGTTGGATGAAGCGTTCGAGGCCGATGTTGTCCTCGTATGCAGCGAGATGCAATCGCAACTTTGGTTCTAACCCCTGGCGGAAGGAAGTGATGAGGGCTTGTTCATTCCATCTGCTACTGGAAGCCAGGGTACGGAACTGCAAAGCATAGTCACTCACAGCGTTAGATCCTTGCTTTAATTTATAGAGTTTCTTACCGACAGATGAATCCGAAAGGGGTTTTCCAAAGACTTTGCGGAAGTGAGAGACGAAGGCGGAATAGGATTTCACCACGGGGTTCTTTTGAATCCAGAGTGCGTCTGCCCAACGGAGAGCTTTACCTTGTAGCTGCGAGATGATAAATGCGACCTTAGAGGTGTCAGTGGGGTAAAGTTGCGATTGCATCTCCAGGACCAGCTCACATTGCAGGAGGAATCCGCTGCAATCCTCCGCCGATCCTGAGTAGGGTGCCGGCCTGGCCATGGGACTGGCGTGCTGGGTTGGAAAGTGCAATGAAGAAGTGACTGGGGAAGTGGCGGCAGGTGCTGGTGACGGTGGTTGTGGTGGAGTGAGTGCTCGGCGCAGCGCGCTCACGAGCTCCTGGAACGGGTCTTGTTGGCTCATGCTGATCTCTAGCCGTGTTTTACTGGTCCGGTCTTCTGTTATGATACAGACGGCACGGAGGCAGAGGTAAAAGCAAGTATGGTGGTTTATTTGAGAAACAGCAATGAGCAGGTGAGTAAATGGAAGATGGAGAATTCAAATGAGATGATAGAGGTTTGATACTGTCCTTGTGATTGCAGATGGAGGTAGAAGTCGAGGAGATGGAGAATGGCTGACGAGGAACACTCACACACACGGAAGGAGGAACACAGGAGGGGAACTGGAGACAACGGAGCGATAGGGATCGCTGGTAGCAGGTAAGTAGCTGGTAAGTAGCAGGTTGAGTCCTTGAGGTTCGCATACATGAGTCTGTACTACAAACGAGACCGGACAACTGGTGTGTGTGTGAGTGTGGGTTAAATAGTGCTGGTGATTAAGTGGCTGATGATGTGCAGGTGGCGATGATTAGAATTCCGGTGATTGGGTGCGTGGGTATTGACGGGAGGTGGAGCCTGACGTGTCTGTGACAATATGTGTGTGTGTGTGTGTTTGTGTGTATATACATATATTGCAGGACTACTGATTTCTGCTAGTCGATTTATTATCAAAACAATACTCGAGTTACTCGACTACTCGTGGTTCATGCTACTGTAAATGAAAAGAAATGAAATATTTCTTATCAATACATGTTTATTAATTCATAACCTAATGCAACAATTTCATGAGTAAACTCCTAAAACATTATAATTATGACATTACATATTTTAATTTTCATGTAACAGAGTAAAGCCAAATAAATAGCTGCACGCAACATTTAAATTTTAACATTTGCGTCGTATATGCAAACTATATGTGCATGTCTGCATGCATACAGCAATTTAATAATAACTTATAATAACAACTTTAATATTTACCAAGTCAAGTTTTCAACAGTAATAACAAGAACGAATAGAAACTTACTTCAATCGGCTTGAAAGTTTATAGACATGTCATTGCCACTATCGTCCTCTCCCCACACGCAGTCTTTGGTCGAGCTCATGGATGGCTGGTTTGCATTTAGAAATACAAGCGCATCGAGAGACGAGTAGCAAGGGAGACGTTCTTGCCTTTCATTTCAGATGCAATGTCCGCTTTTAGAGAGTCATATTTGCTTACAGAATTCACAAATGCTCATTGGCTTCGTGGTGTGCGTCTCACTAACATTTGCCTTTGTTGTTGGATGTTTCAATTGTAAGTAGTTGTGCATAGCTGTCATACTGCTGTTGTATTTTTAAAGTAGTCTTTCAGAGTTGGCAAATTACAATATTTTTGTCATCCTTGATGAAATACTTCCACACATCTGATGCGTGGTGTCTGTTGGTGACGTTGGCATTTTGAATTAATTTATGGTTAAAGGTGCCCTCGAATGAAAAATTTAATTTCCCTTTCAAGGGAACTCGCGTTGCGTCGAGAAATTGACGCTGTGGGAACGCAACGCGTTATGTCGTCATGAAGCACGTGTGGAATCCGTCCAATGGAGTGACGAGACGTCAAAGGCGGGTGACGTCACGACCAGGAAACTATAAAGCACGCTCAAACAAAGCAACGCTAGCTTCTGTGTCTTCAGTAGCGCTTTGTGTGACTTGTCTGTCTTATTTGGTGTTGTTTGTGACTTATATATATCTATATATTCACTATTATGGCGGAAAAGCAATTTAGATCGTGTGTGCATCCCTGCCCTCGCTACATCACGAGTGGGGACACACACAATCTTTGTGTTGCTTGTTTGGGAGCGGAGCATGCACGGTCAGCACTCGAGGGTGCTGGCTGTGAGCATTGTGAGATGCTTCCTTTACGGACGCTCCGCTCCCGCCTGGCGCTCTTTGATGAGGGCGCTCAGGCTCGCGTTCCCCAGGGTTCGGGTCCCGCTGCTGCCGAGGCACAGCGGCGTTCTCTATCCTGGGGCTCGCAAATGGATCTATCAGAGGGGTTTGAGACGGGCCCAGCCTTATCTCAGCCCTCACCTGACAGATCCAGTGCTTTTTCTCAGTGTCTGGAAGCACGCTCTGCGGTTCCTTCCACACTGGGTCAAGCACCGATGCTCAATATGTCCAGTTCCGAGGAGCTGGATGTGGAGAGCATCGATACTGTTGAGAGTGAGGACTCGCCATCCCACTCGCCTGCTTTTGAGGAGTTGGTGGAGGTTGTGTCTCGCGCTGTTGCCAGATTAAACATCGACTGGCCAGCAGAGAAGCAGGACGTTCGTCCTAAAAGCAAGTTGGATGAACGTTTTCTGCCCTCTAGAGTGCAACCTCCGCGTCGGGGTCTCCCGTTTTTTCCAGATCTCCACACCGAGGTGGCGAGATCTTGGAAGAAACCAGCCTCATATCGGGTGCATAGTGCTCAGACCACGCACTATGCATCGATCGTGGGGCTTAAAGAGCACGGTTATGGGGCGATGCCAAAAGTGGAGGAGACGCTCGCGAGCTATCTCTCTCCACAGTCGGCATCGTCCCTAAAGACCCCGACGCTGCCCACTAAGCCAGTAAGAGTCACCTCTGGTTTAGTGGGCAAAGCTTATTCGGCTTCTGGTCAGGCGGCAGCATGCCTTCACACTATGGGTGTGCTGCAGGCCTATCAGGCTGAGTTATTAGGTGATATTGATGAGGGCGGGGGAATCACTCCCGACGTAGTCGATGAGCTACGTCGGGCTTCAGACCTTTCTCTCCGTGCCACCAAGGAGACGGCCAGATCCGTGGGTCGTGCTATGGCAGCACTGGTGGCTACGGAGAGGCACTTGTGGTTGAATTTGAGTTCTATTAAGGACAAAGATAAGAACTTCCTTATGGACGCCCCGCTTGCGCCCCCTGGCCTCTTCGGCGATGCTGTTAACACGGTCGTCGAGAGGTTTCAGGAAGCCAATAAGCAGGCGGCGGCGTTCCAGAAACTCCTCCTCCCGTCGCTCTTTCACCCCTGGGGCTGTTCCACAACACCAGCAGCCCCAGTCATCAAAAGCCAGCTCCTCACAGCAACACCGTGCCAATCAAAAGCAGAGCGTTTCTACCCGTACCCCTCCTCAGAGATTCGGGGGGTCGGGAGGGCGCTCACAGCCGCAGCCTTCAAGGGGTAAGACGGATCTGAGGAACGTCATTATCGCCAAGAAGGCTGCAGCAAAGAAGTCCTGACGCTGCGAGTGTCAGGGCTCAAATGAGGGCAGCCCCCGCTGGAGAGAAGTGGCGCACACCTCAGTATACGGTGCCCAGTTCTCTTCAGTGCCCTCAGGGGGCCGTTCTGCCAACCCTGCCACCTCGTGTGCTTCAGGGCGCGGTGGTCCCCAGCGAGCAAACACCCAGGTGTCCGCCCGGAAACGTAGCGGCCCTGGGGCGCTCGCCCCCTCTAAGGAGGGTCTCCGAACAGTCAGCTCGGTTGCCCCCTGCTGGTGCGCCGCTTCAGGGCACCGTTTTGGCTGTTCAAATTACACCAGAGGCCAGTCTCGAGAGACTGGTTCCCTTAGTAGAATATCTGACAGCATGGAGGCTACTGCCAAATATTTCTCAATGGGTCCTGCGTACAGTCGAAAAGGGGTATGCTATTCAGTTCGGGTCTCGCCCACCCAGGTTCGCGGGGGTCCTGCCCACTGTGGTGGGCCCCGAGCAGGCTCTGGTTATGGAACAGGAGGTAAAAACTCTGTTGGAGAAGGAAGCCATAGAGCATGTACTTCCTCTCGACAGAGAAAACGGTTTTTACAGCCGTTATTTTATCGTTCCGAAGAAGGATGGGGGGTTGCGTCCCATTTTGGATCTGCGTCTGCTGAACCAGTCAGTTATGAAGCTCAAATTCAAAATGTTAACGTTGAGACAAATCGTGTCACAAATCAGGTCCGAGGACTGGTTTGTCACGATCGATCTCAAGGACGCGTATTTCCACATCTCCATCCTTCCGCATCACAGGAAGTTCCTGAGGTTCGCTTTTGGGGGCAAAGTTTACCAGTATCGGGTTCTTCCGTTCGGCCTAGCGTTATCACCCCGCACTTTCACCAAATGCATGGATGCAGCCTTGGCGCCACTGCGTTTACAGGGCATTCGCATTCTCAATTACATCGACGATTGGCTAATATTAGCTCAATCGCAACAACTTGCGGTTCGGCATCGAGATGTCGTTCTCGCCCACATGAGAAGGTTGGGGTTAAGGTTGAATGCCAAGAAGAGTGTTCTTTCTCCAGCTCAGAGAACCACTTTTCTGGGCGTGGTTTGGGACTCTGTTGTGATGCAGGCGCGTCTTTCACCTGCTCGCATAGAATCAATCCTTTCTACCGTAAACCAGATAAGGCTAGGCCAGTCACTCACTGTGAAACAATTTCAGAGACTGTTGGGTTTAATGGCGGCAGCGTCCAACGTGATTCCCTTTGGCCTGCTGTACATGAGACCCCTGCAGTGGTGGCTCAGGACCAGGGGGTTTTCTCCAAGGGGAAATCCAT
Source organism: Megalobrama amblycephala (assembly GCF_018812025.1). Taxonomy (NCBI): domain Eukaryota; kingdom Metazoa; phylum Chordata; class Actinopteri; order Cypriniformes; family Xenocyprididae; genus Megalobrama; species Megalobrama amblycephala. The sequence goes on along the minus strand of NC_063061.1, from coordinate 26,950,477 downwards.
TTCGCATGATCAAGGTCACGCGGCGATGCCTACGTGCCCTCGACATGTGGAAGAAACCTTGGTTTTTATCCCAAGGCCCGGTATTGGGAGCTCCTTGTCGTCGCAAGATGCTAACGACAGATGCCTCCCTCACGGGTTGGGGGGCGATCCTAGACGGACGCCCAACTCAGGGTCTGTGGAGCGAACATCATCTCTCCTGGCACATCAACTGCCTGGAGATGATGGCTGTGTTCTTGGCTCTCAGAGTCTTTCTCCCAGATCTCAGGGGCCACCATGTTCTTGTCCGGTCAGACAACACATCGGTGGTTGCCTATATAAATCACCAGGGGGGTTTGCGTTCGCGTCCGCTTTACAAACTGGCGCACCAAATCCTCCTGTGGTCCCAGGGGAAGTTGCTGTCGCTTCGTGCAGCATACGTCCCCGGGGTTCAAAACATAGGAGCAGACGTCCTGTCGAGGCAGGGGCTGAGGCCCGGGGAATGGAGGCTCCACCCCGAGGTGGTGGAGCAAATATGGGGGATGTTTGGCCGGGCTCAGGTGGATCTGTTTGCGTCTCGAGAGACGTCTCACTGTCCACTCTGGTTCTCCCTCACTCATCCAGCTCCTCTCGGACTGGATGCTATGGTGCAGACATGGCCGAGGCTTCGTCTGTACGCTTTTCCTCCGATTGCTCTGCTCCCGGGAGTCTTAGAGAGAATTCGCCGGGACCAAGTCCGGCTCGTCTTGATAGCCCCGCGGTGGCCGGGCAGAGTTTGGTTTTCGGACCTAGTATCTCTCCTAGACGGCTCTCCCTGGGAGATTCCAGTCAGGAGGGATCTTCTGTCTCAGGCGGAGGGCTCAATATTTCACCCTCGCCCGGAACTTTGGAATCTGTGGGCTTGGCCTCTGAGGGGACCCAGCTCATAGACTCTGGTCTCTCAGCCGAGGTTGTGGGTACCATCCTTCACTCTAGGGCTCCCTCCACGAGGAAGCTGTATGCTTTTAAATGGAAGCTGTTTTCTACTTGGTGCAGTGTTCGTCAGTTGGATCCTTTTAACTGTCCGGTTGGGGCGGTGTTGGAATTTCTGCAGGAGAGGTTCACTGCAGGGTTATCTCCGTCCACCTTAAAAGTCTATGTGGCGGCTATTGCGGCTTACCACACACCTTTGGCTGGTGGCTCTCTGGGGAGAGACCCTCTTGTCACTCGCTTCCTTCGTGGCACACTGAGGCTGAGGCCTGCGGTACGCACGAGGGTACCGGCTTGGGATTTGGCTGTGGTGCTCCAGGGCCTTTCCTTAGCTCCCTTTGAACCCATTGAGGAGGTTCCTGTTAAGTTCTTGACCTTCAAGACTCTGTTCCTTCTTGCTATCTCCTCTCTTAAAAGAATAGGAGATTTGCAAGCTCTTTCGGTTGCCCCATCGTGCTTGGAATTTGCACCCGGTATGGTGAAGGCTTTCCTTCATCCCAGACCTGGGTATGTTCCTAAGGTCCCCACCAATGTGGTGAGGCCCATAGTACTGCAAGCCTTCTGTCCTCCTCCCTTCAGGGATTCAGACCAGGAACGCCTTAATCTGCTTTGCCCAGTTCGGGCGTTGGATGCTTATGTCCACAGAGCTGCCCCGTGGCGTAAGTCGGAACAGTTGTTCATTTGTTTCGGGTCCCCTAAAAAAGGGGCCCCGGTATCTAAGCAGAGGATGAGTAAGTGGATAAGTTGAGGCTATCTCACTTGCTTACGAGTCGGCCGGACTGCCATCTCCTTTGGCAGTTCGAGCCCACTCCACTAGGAGTATGGCGGCCTCTAAAGCTCTGCTCTTCGGAGCATCTTTGCAAGATGTTTGTGATGCGGCAGGCTGGTCCTCACCGCATACATTCATGAGGTTCTATGACCTTGATCTGAGCTCCACTCCTGGGGCCAGGGTTCTGTCTGGTGTTGACGAGTCACACTAGACAGGCATTGGTCATTATGGCGGCGTGGGTATTAACGTTCCCACAGCGTCAATTTCTCGACGCAACGCGAGTTCCCTTGAAAGGGAACGTCTCGGTTACGACTGTAACCTTAGTTCCCTGAAGAGGGAACGAGACGTTGCGTCGTCCTGCCATACTTCCTGCATGCTTGTCAAGCGACTACTTCAGACACTTGAAGCTAGCGTTGCTTTGTTTGAGCGTGCTTTATAGTTTCCTGGTCGTGACGTCACCCGCCTTTGACGTCTCGTCACTCCATTGGACGGATTTCACACGTGCTTCATGACGACATAACGCGTTGCGTTCCCACAGCGTCAATTTCTCGACGCAACGTCTCGTTCCCTCTTCAGGGAACTAAGGTTACAGTCGTAACCGAGACGTTATCTTGGCATAGTTAAATAACAAGAGTTCAGTACATGGAAATGACATACAGTGAGTCTCAAACTCCATTGTTTCCTCCTTCTTATATAAATCTCATTTGTTTAAAAGAGCTCCGGAAAACAGGCGAATCTCAACATAACACCGACTGTTACGTAACAGTTGGGGTGTACGCCCCCAATATTTGTATATGCCAGCCCACGCAAGGGCAGAACGTCTGGATGTGCATAGCTGAATCAACAAACTAGGTAAGCAAGCAAGAACAACAGCGAAAAATGGCAGATGGAGCAATAATAACTGACATGATCCATGATATCATGATATTTTTAGTGATATTTGTAAATTGTCTTTCTAAATGTTTCGTTAGCATGTTGCTAATGTAAATGTGGTTAAAGTTACCATCGTTTCTTACTGTATTCACGGAGACAAGAGCCGTTGCTATTTTCATTTTTAAACACTTGCAGTCTGTATAATGCATAAACACAACTTCATTCTTTATAAATCTCTCCAACAGTGTGTAATGTTAGCTTTAGCCACACAGCATAGCCTCAAACTCATTCAGAATCAATGTAAACAATATAATAGTATACAATACTCACATAATCCGACGCATGCATGCCGCATGCATGACGAACACTTTGTAAAGATCCATTTTGAGGGTTATATTAGCTGTGTAAACTTTGTTAAGGCACTGTTTAAGGCAAGCGCGAGCTCTGTGGGTAGAGAGCACGGAATTTAAAGGGGACACAGCATAAATCGGCGCGTTTATAATGATGACCCAAAATAGGCAGTTAAAAAAATTAATAAAAAAAAATCTATGGGGTATTTTGAGCTGAAACTTCACAGACACATTCAGGGGACACCTTAGACTTATATTACATCTTTTAAAAACATAATCTAGGGCACATTTAATGCATGCTCGAGTAGTCGACTGTTTCCGACAGCGCCGACTAGTAGTTGAAGTAGTCTATCACTCGACTACTCCACTAGTCTATGCAAGTCCTAATATATACACACTAGGGGTGACCCTGAATAGTCAACGATTCGATGCTTCGATAGGAGGAGCCTGACTCGACTACCAATCTCACAGTTGAATCTTCACGGGGTGTTATGAGACGAGATATGGGGGTGCTCAATATCTGATTTTACATAGACCAACTGGTTTTCTCCCAATAAGTTAAAGGTGCCATCGAATGAAAAATTGAATTTACCTTGGCATAGATGAATAACAAGAGTTCAGTACATGGAAATGACATACAGTGAGTCTCAAACTCCATTGTTTCCTCCTTCTTATATAAATCTCATTTGTTTAAAAGACCTCCGAAGAACAGGCGAATCTCAACATAACACCGACTGTTACGTAACAGTCGGGGTGTACGCCCCCAATATTTGCATATGCCAGACCATATTCTAGGCATTAGACAAGGGCAAAACGTCTGGATGAGCACAGCTGAATCATCAGACTAGGTAAGCAAGCAAGGATAATAGCGAAAAATGGCAGATGGAGCAATAATAACTGACATGATCCATGATAACGTGATATTTTTAGTGATATTTGTAAATTGTCTTTCTAAATGTTTCATTAGCATGTTGCTACTGTACTGTTAAATGTGGTTAAAGTTCCCATCATTTATTACTGTATTCACGGAGACAAGAGCCATTGCTATTTTCATTTTTAAACACTTGCAGTCTGTATAATGCATAAAAACAACTTCATTCGTTATAAATCTCTCCAATAGTGTGTAATGTTAGCTTTAGCCACGGAGCACTATCAAACTCATTCAGAATCAAATGTAAACATCCAAATAAATACTATACTCACAGGAATCGATGTATGCATGACGAACATTTTGTAAAGATCCATTTTGAGGGTTATATTAGCTGTGTGAACTTTGTGTTTGCTGTTTAAGGCTGTCGAGAGCTCGCGGGGGCGGGGAGCGAGAGATTTAAAGGGGCAGCGCGCTTAATCGGTGCATATGTAATTATGGCTCAAAATAGGCAGTTAAAAAAAATTAATTTAAAAAAATCTATGGGGTATTTTGAGCTGAAACTTCACAGACACGTTCAGGGGACACCTTAGACTTATATTACATCTTTTGAAAAGGGGTTCTAGGGCACCTTTAAAACAGCCTATTATGATAATGCTATAAATAAAAATGTGAAAAGAAAAAAGTTTTTAATAAATATTTTTAATGTGCGTGAATAAATCCAACCACCCCTGTGACAGAGTTAAGTTTCACTTTCCATGATCCGTGACCGACAGAGGGCATCTTGGCAGCAAGGATTAAATCTTTAACAATGTCTGGGATAAGAAAATCTGTAGTGTAGAATTGGATGCACTTTGAAATGGTAAAAGATCCAAAAAAAGTAAGATGCAAGTTGTGCCAACAGCTCATGTCCTACTACTCAACAACAATAAACATTGCAGTGCGCTACTGTTGGCCAACGTTAAAGGTACAATTTGTAAGATATTCGCAGTAAAATATCCAAAAACCACTAGGCTAGTGTTATATATTTTGTCCATGGTAATGTTTTCAACTACTTGTAAATCATGAGAAAATTCCCATTCTAAACAGTGACACGGGGCAGTGCAGTCACCTGTCAATGACGTCAGTTACCCTTTGTTACCGCCTTTACTGATGTAGAAACCACATGACAAGAGTGTCGTGGACAAATGCGGAAGTAGTGTCTAGCGTCCAGCAAACCACTAGCTTGCTTCAAGCAGTTCCTTATTTACTTATTGCACGTTTTATGGTGGATTGTGTTACTTATTTATGGAACATAATTACTGTTTACCATCTGCCGCTGGTTCTGTCAACAAGGACAGCTCCCGTAAACGTAAGCGTACGAGCCAACCAAACGACCCAAGAAGAGTTTGGGACAAGAGGAGAGAAAGAGCGAGGATCAATATCGGTGTTGCATTTTCTAGATGGAGAGAGCTTCGCGACAAACTTCACCTAGAAAGAGATGCCGATCTCGCTTGTGTTTTACTCGACAGGTGAGTCTTTGATTCGTATCTTTACAGAAAACGTATGCCATTATAACGATCAACACGATTAGTATTATGGGGCATACACGCCAAACGCAGGGCATCGCGTCTCTAGACCCGTGCGAGGACACGTCTGATCCATAGTCTGATCGCGTCTTTGCATTGACTTTGTATGTTAATCTACTCGCGCAAATCGTTGAACTCGCGTTTGCTATGTATGCCCAATTATTGTGTTTGAATGTACACGAGTGTATATATTTGTTGAACAAGTGGTAATCGTTTTCATATCATCTGACTAAACAGTAATCAATTCATTTGATAATTTACTGTCAAACTATATTTGCTGTATTGTATTGCAATATAGCATGACGCAATATGTAGTGGTGGCATGTGAAAATTGTCTTTTTCAGACACTTACGAAATCCAGTATTGGATAGATTTTGTTAGTTACTGTAGCAGCTACAGTGTAGTTATCATAATTTTACATCATAACCTCACAATAAAAATTGTGCTGTCAATACATATGATACATATGGTAAAGCGGAAGTAGCGCCGGCGATTGTGGCATAATAAAAGTTCCGCTGCTCGTGAGGCGTGTGTTGCGCAATTGAATCTTGTCCCAAGATTCCACACTCAAACTTGCCGTCATCAAGCTACGCCTTTGTTTTGAATAGGCCTCTAGCGACCTCTAGCGGACAAATTATTACATACTGCACCTTTAACAAGTTGACTAGCGCACTATTTGAAAAGACTCAAATGGACACAGGAAGATCGCGTGAAAGACTGGATTTGTCTTTTTATCAGGTAGGCCTACAAGTGATTTCAAAACATTTTAGCCGGTTCTAATTTGATTTTTGGATGCTGTGAATGTTTAGCTAAAAAGACTGCCACAGTTTAGCATTTATTGTCTCTGTAGTTATAAAAACAAAATTGACAATTCTTTCGTTATTTTAATTATTTTAAAAACAGGTAGTTTGGTTGCTTTCTTAGAAAGTTGTTTCTCTGTGCTGTGTGTGAGAGAAAATAAAAGTTGTCTTAAGGCCCAGGTATAGGCCTTACTTACCGCGTCCCACTCCATCTCGTGCACAGTTGAGTGTGCGAGCCTTTCAAAGTAGCCTATACTCCTTTCGGCCTTGAGCACGGAAAGAGTTTGTGCACACTATCTAGTGGACTGATGTTTTTTAAGCTCACACATATATGATTCGACTATCAGTCAACTGTAGGCAATCGGATTTGAATCTGATTCGACTATGTAAATCCATAGTCGGGGACACCCCTAATACACACACATTATGTATAAATACAAGTGTGTGTATATACACAGACACAAAGACATATATATATATATATATATGAATGTAATTATGTAAACATAATTTTATGTTAGATGCAAAATATTGTGATTAATCAATTTGACAACACTTGTAGCAAGGTTTTTTTAATGAATAATAAATATATAGATATGTAGAATATAATAGTAAATATTTGTCAGGATACACAGACCAGAGAGATGGAAAGTAACATTAAAGGCAAGCTTTATTTAACACAGCAGAATGAGAATGATAATGGTGGTGGATGAACAGTTAAGTATACCAGCTGGAGGATAACAGACCGGTAAGTTGCCACACACACACACGTTTCTAAATTACCGATTATGAATGGAATTTGATGCTTACGATTGATCATGCTCAAATGAGCTGAGTCAGAGCCAGTTGCGTTCAGTCAGTGTAGTTGGTGTTTAAATTCTGTGTGTAAGTATCTAAATCTGCTTCAGTCGAAGGAAACAGTCTTTGTGTGTTGAGCTCAGTCTTAGTATGTTTTAGCCAGTCGTTAAGTGTGTCCCTGGCTTAAGATAAGACTAGACAATCAGTGTGTGTGTGGAGAGTCCTTATAACTGGTGCAGGCGAAATGAGTGACAGCTGGTGATGATTAAAACTCTGGTGATTGCGATCATTGTGGCTGTGTGTAGGTGGAGCCTGGTGATTCCGTGACAGTACCCCCCTCTCCAAGGACCACTCCTGGGGGCAGACGACTCCAACAACGAGGTGGGCGACCCCTGTTGCATGGTGCAAGTTTCTTAGGATGGGCACTGTGGAAGGTGGTGAGTAATTCAGGGTCCAGTATGTCACCTATAGGAACCCATGATCGTCCCTCTGGGCTGTAGCCCTCAAAGACCACCAAATAATCCAATACACCACCCCAGGGGTCGATGATCTTGAACTGTAAAGACTCCACCATTTGCCACCATGGAAGGCAAGGGAGGTACACCACTATCACCAGGCTCTGTGGAAGGGAGAGAAACAGGTGAGTGATACGGCATTAGTTGAGAGACATAGAATACAGGGTGAATGCGGTAGTGGTCTGGCAACCTGAGTTGAAAGGATACCGGATTGATCTCCTTGGTGAATTCAAAGGGGACAATGTACCTGGGACTCAGCTTCTTGCAAGGTAGAGGTAACCTGATGTTTTTGGTTGAAAGCCATACCTTCTGCCCTAGACAGTAATTTAGAGTGGATGATTTACGTGTGACAGCATGTTGTTTTTGTCTTTTTATGGCCCCTCGAAGATGATGGTGAGCTGAGTCCCAGACACTCTCACTCTCCTGGAAACAGTGGTTGACTGATGGTACATCTGATGGTTCCCTCAAACAGGGGAACATGGGTGGTTGGTAGCTGAGTATGCACTGTAATGGAGTAAGACCCATTTTTTGCTGATGAAGGGAGTTTTGTGCGTACTCGGCCCAAGCTAGATACTGGCTCCAAGAGTTCTGGTGGTTATGGCAGAAGGTTTGGAGGTTTCTGTCTGCCCGTTGGTTCGAGGAAGGTATCCAGGGGAGAGGCTTACGGTCACATATAGGAGTTTCATGAAAGCCCTCCAGACTCTGGAAATGAACTAAGGCCCCCTGTCAGATACAATGTCTTTGGGAATCACAAAGTTTCTGAAGACGTGGTTGAAAAGGAGCTCTGTGGTCTCCATGGCAGTGGGTAATCCTTTGAGGGGAATAAGACGACATGATTTAGAAAAACGATCCACAATTACCAGGATGCAAGTGTTACCTTGGGTTGCAGGTAGATCCATGATAAAATCCACCCCTAGATGTGACCAGGGGCAATTTGGAACATGCAGAGGAAGGAGCTTGCCAGATGGGAGATGTTGTGAAGTCTACGAGATGGCGCAATCCGTACACCGACTCACGAACCTTCTGATGTCACGTGACATACTGGGCCACCAGAAACGATCTTGTAGAAATGAGAGGGTTTTATTGGCCCCTGGGTAACCAGTACCAATAGAGGATTTAGGATAAGTTGTGTTCATTGGTTGCTTGGAACGTATTGACGACCTGGAGGCCAACCCGGTGGGGGATTCTTGGGGGCACTGGCTTGGGCTTCCTCGGGATTCCACTGGATGGGACTGACAAAGAGACAGGAATTGAGGATAGGAACTGGTTGCTTGAAGTTCTCATCAACTGTGTGAAGGTGTGATAGGGCATCAGCTCTTCCGTGCTTGGAACCAGGATGATAGGAAATCTTAAACTCAAATCTGGTGAAGACTAATGCCCAGCGGACTTGGTGAGGGTTTAGACGTTTAGCATCACAGAGATATTGGAGGTTTTTGTGATCTGTCCAGACTGTGAATGGCCAGTAGGAGTCACAAAAGCTGTCTTCCACTCATCCCCCTTACGTATCCAGATGAGGTTGTACGTGCTGCGGAGGTCCAACTTGGTGAAGATCTTAACACCACAGAGATGAATTTACACATGGTTTGTCTTAAAGCATATTAAAAACACCACACAGATATACAACACTTCAAAAACTTGAATTGAAAAAAACTTAACACCACAGGGGAAATTTCTCTTTAGTGTGTTATGTGTATGCCAGGTAGTTATCTGCTACCTGACCTGAGCCCAACAGGTCCCGAAAAACTCACGGGTTTCAGGTTGTGTTTGGGTCGTTTTATGAATATCTTCAGGTTCGGGTTTGCAACTAAGAAAAACTATATATAGCCTGTGTAGTAAAAGTTTGGTAACGCTTTAGATTACAGCCCGGAAAGTACTGCGTAATTACAACGAATTTACAGCATAACTTTCAATAATTATAGTGTAACTATACAGTAAGTATGTGTAAGTATAGGGGAACAATATGTAAAGTATCGGGAATAAAGGGGTAACATCCAGGAAAATAACAAATTATTTATACTGTAAATATTTTATAACTAAGGGGTACGTATGACATATAACTAAGGGGTAAGTATAACATTACGTGCCGTAAATTAAAGTGGAGCTTGTTACACTCTTATTTCATGTAGTTATAGGGTAAATATGACATTACAGGCCGTAAATTAAAGTGGAGCTTGTTACCCTCTTATTTCATGTAGTTACAGGGTAAGTAATTAATAAAATGCAAACAATCTGATATCACTGACTCCGAAACCTTTATTTTAAAAACAACTTCATTAAAAACAGGTCTACAACACTTATTATTCATTTTTTTAAATCAACTTTTCATTTCAAACTCTAAAGAGTTACTTTCCTGACAAAAAGTAACAAGTTTTGTCCGTTTTTTGGTTGTTGTTGTTTCTCGCTTGGCTTCCTCCTGCTCTTGTTTCTCAGCTGATGAATCTTAAGAAGGAATCTCAATGCTGTTCTGTATTATAAGAAAATACAGTACACCCCGAAATTTTCTCATGGTTTAGGCTATTCATCTTTGACCAACTGTCACCAGCACCTGCATGAAAGTCGACTTTGCGTTTGACGAAGCATATTAATGAGCAGGCACGTGCACAGGTAGGGCTCAACCTGTGCAGAGCACATGCCCTTTTTGTCCTTACACTCCGAAGTGCCCTTTTTTTGAAGGTGTTTTATTTTATTTATTTATTTTCTCGTTTTCTTTATGAAAGAAACATTAGTATGTCTATAAAGTTTCATCCATCTAAGCCATAGCCAATACCAATAGCCTACAAATAGCCTTAAATAGCCTGTGCATATGCATACAGTACAGTAGTATTACATCTTTTATAAATTGAGATTTTGGCCAAACGTATTTTACCACAGGAAAAACTGAGTGCTCATAACCTATTGATGACGACGTAGCACGTAGCCTAATAATGTGATGCCATCGTTTTAATGACGGACAAATTGTACATTTGCACATATTCGCTGGTCAAAAATCCGGCGTAACTGCATTTGAGTTTGACAAAAAAGCGATTGAGTGATCCCCGTCGTCAGGTAAAATATATTTCTAAGGAATTTCTTCTTTGATTTATGATGGACATCTGCATACACTTAATTCATTAACACTTAATCGTATTATATATGGTCACACAGTATGGTTAATGTTTACGATGTTAATGTATTTGCTCGCTAGATAATGTTTTTAATCTAGCATTGTATACTTCCCGCTCTTCACATGTATAAACATAGTAAAACATGGTTTTACTACAGTAATGTTGTAGGAACTAAAATACATCACAGAATCGTCAGGTCACTGTGCTTCTTTATATTTTATAATGCAGAATGTGTGTATTAATGTGTTGAGAGGGACATCCCTGGATCACAGTGAAGTCAAACATCTTCAAACACATGGCTCACAGAAGATTGCTGTTGTAATTATTTTTAAAGAAGCCCTGAAACCCTATATATAACTGTCATTAATAGTGAATATTATGTGAATTATTATGTGTTATTTATTTGGGGCCCTTTTTTTCAGTTTCAGCACATGCCCCTCAAAAGGTCTGTGCACGGCCCTGTTAATGAGCAACGTGAAGCTTTCATGACGTTCTCGCGGGAGATTCGTGTGAAACTCGTGCGAGAACTGCCATCTCTGTTATTCTGTCTTGTTTGTTTCTCATTCTCATCATCTGTTATTCTGTGTATTTTGTTGTGAGCATTACTAAAAAAATAATAAAAAAAAAAACTGACGGCATCCAACATCTGCGTGAGTTTCTCGGCACGCTTACGTCACGCTTCAAGTTACGTCAAGCATGAACTCTCAACCCTCGCATACACGCGCAGGAGACAGTTGGTCCAAAGTTTTAAAAATATTAAAATATTTGGTATTTTTCTTACAAATACGTATCGTTTCACTTCAGAAGACATCGATTCATCCATTAGGGTCGTATGGATTACTGTAGTTATTGCTGTGTGTGCTGTTTGATGCTTCGACTTTTAGGAACACGTGAGCTTGCATTATAAAGCATTCCCAGATGATTTATTTTTTGTCCTAAAATCCTTTTTGTGTTCATCTTAAGAAGGAAAGTCGTATACATCTCAGATGGCATGAGGGTAAAAGATGAGTAAACGGTGAGCACATTTCCGGGTGTACTGTATTTTCTTATAATACAGAATAGCAAATGGGATTCCCTCTTAAGATTCATCAGTGGAAAGAAAGAAAAAGAGGAACAAAAGGAGGAGGAAACCAAGCAAGAGAAACAAATAAGAAGTGTTGCAACTTTAAATCTGTTTTGAAATAAGTTGTTTTTCAAATAAAGTTTTCCAAGTTATATGACTGTTTGCGTTTTTTTTATTTATTCATTTATTTATTTATTATTAATTACTTACCCTGTAACTACATGAAATAAGAGGGTAACAAGCTCCACTTTAATTTACGGCCCGTAATGTCATACTTACCCTGTAACTACATGAAATAAGAGGGTAACAAGCTCTACTTTAATTTACGGCCCGTAATGTCGTACTTACCCTGTAACTACATGAAATAAGAGGGTAACAAGCTCCATTTTAATTTACGGCCCGTAATGTCATATTTACCCTGTAACTACATGAAACAAGAGTGTAACAAGCTCCACTTTAATTTACGGACCGTAATGTCATACTTACCCCTTAGTTATATGTCATACGTACCCCTTAGTTATAAAATATTTACAGTATAAATAATTTGTTATTTTCCTGGTTGTTACCCCTTTATTCCCAATACATATTGTTCCCCTATACTTACACATACTTACTGTATAGTTACACTATAATTATTGAAAGTTATGCTGTAAATTTGTTGTAATTACGCAGTACTTTCCGGGCTGTAATCTAAAGCGTTATCTATAATTTATATGTTAACAGAACTGTTTTGCGCGTGTGCCCCCAATCTCGCGTGCTTTTTAGGTCACAACACAGCAGACGGCACTCAAACCTTAACTATGTACGGTGTCCGGGAGGGGACATGTTCGGTTCACTTAGTTTTGTTGTGGCCACGACATATTTACTCATAGGAATGTGATAAGTCGTGGCCACGAGATCATTTTTTCGAGGTAACGACATCCTTATGTTGTGGCCACGCGATGTAAAGTCGTGGCCTCGAGATCATATGGTGAGGGAACAATATATTTTTCTCGTGGCCATGACTTCATTATGTTGAGGGAACGACATCTATTTCTCATGGCCAGTTAAATGTGTAAACAACCTGCGCAACCATAGCAATCTGGAATTATCAGAAAAGGATAAGATTATAATAATATTTATTTTTAATTAAGAAAAAGTGTGATATTAACATTGACATATGAACATATTGCGGCCTATTGTATTGCTTGCGATGTTGCCTAGACAGCATTCGAATGAAGTTTATCAATAAATGTTAAAAGAATAGGCTTATGCCTTGTACATTTTTAATCTCATCCAACATTCTTTTTTATTTAATATTTTTATATTATTATTAGTTACATTTAGCTATTCGTTATAAATATATTTGCTTTATTTTCCCCTTCATTTCCCATAGCCATCTTTTTATCTAATTAACATTCTGTAGGCTACCCTTACTTAAAGTTTGTATTTTGTAAATACTGTAAATGCCCGATCATGCCAATAAAGTTGACTTTATGAATGTATTTCTGTAAACTACAGTAGCTTAAATAAGTGTCTGTTTTCCCTTGTAGCCCCACGTGCCTGTGACAGCATTCAAATGAAGTTCAAAAAATGTGTTAGGCTATAGCTGTTACAACAGAGACACGGAGGCAGAGGTAAAAGCAACACAGGTGGGTTTATTGTATAAACAGCAGAGCAAATGGCAATGGATGGATGATATAGCAGTTCTTGAAAGATGAAGAGAGTGTGATACTGTCCTTTTGGTGTTTTCCAGATGCAAATGGAGAGAGACGTTGGAGGATGATGGCGGAGACACTCACACACACAGGCAGGTAGGCACACGAGGAGAACAGGAGACGAAGGAGATGGAGCAGACGATTGGAGCAGGTAAGTATGGCGTTTGGAGTCCTTAAGGTAAGCATACATAAAGTCTGTAGTGCAAACGAGACCGGACAGTGAATGTGTGTGAGTGTGGTGGTTATATGGTGGTGGTGATTGCAGTGCTGATGAGCTTCAGGTGGCGGTGATCAGTAAGCTGGTGATTGAGTGCGTGGGTAAGGCAGTGAGGTGGAACCTGACATGACTGTGACAATAGCCTATTAATAGTAGGCTATGTTAAAAGAATATTTTGTTTATTATTTGTATATAACCTATAAAAGCTTTGATTTTATTTATTTCTGTAGGTGCACAGGAATTTTACAGGAAGTTAATTTACGGGAATTTAACATATACAAAGTTCTGGCATGAAACTCTAATGGGCAGGCTAATAGGTTCTTTAACACAACCTGCTAATTATCGCATTATTATCTATAGGTCATGTGGGATTACAAATGTAATAATCTGTTTAAGATCTGTTGATCTAAGGTGAAGTATATCGTATTTAGAATTCTACCAATTAAAGGAAAAAAAATATTTGCCATGGTCACTCTTTATGTTTGATGGAAAACAGGTGAGCCAGGGGATAGCACAATTTACAAATTATAGGCTACTACATAAATCTCTAAAATTACTATGCAATAAATGTGTGTGAAGTGAATGAGTGTAAACTGAGCACAGTGCAAATCAAATAGCTGTTGTTTGTGTCTCAGAAATCAGAGCTTTGTCAAGAGTAGGCTACTCTCAATAAAATACAGCATCATAAACATAAATATTTTACATTTTATCAATTATTTGATATGTATATTTAAATATTTTAAACCTTGAGAGACAATATTATAGACGATATGATACACAAATGAATGAGAACTCTATAAATGAAATGAGCACTGCGCGTTTGTAAATCAAATAGCGTTTCTCTCAAGTCTCTCAGAAATCAGCTTTGTCAAAAGTAGGCTGCTATCAACTAAAACACTGCATCATACACATTTTCTACTATATGATGTGCATTTAAATGTTTAAAACATTCTACGATATGATAAATTAATTAGTGCAAACCATATGAATGAAATGAAGCACGATAGCCTAGCAAGTGAAATAGCCGCGTTGCTGTCTCTGTGCCTCTCTCTGAATCATACACATTTTCTACCACTTGATGTGTCTATTTAAATGTTCTATTTGAAATGTTTCATGACATGGTCTTGTCATTTCAACCAATAAATAGCTCAGCGGTTACATGAAGTGTAGGTCTTACTAAGCTGTGGCTTATGGTAGCAAGAATACAAGTACATCTCAATGGATTTCAGCAATGGATTTCAGGTTCGAGTCAGGTTCGGGCTTAAACTTAAACAGTACCACTCGGGTTCGGTTCGGGTCAGGTCGGGTCAAACGATCTCGGGTACGGGCCAGGTTTGGGCTTCAGTTTAAAGCCTGTGCAGACCTCTAATGCCAGGTTAAAGAGATGGGTCTTTAATCTAGATTTAAACTGACAAGAGTTTAAATTTAGCTTTATGCCAAGATGAAAAAATTTAAGTTTCACAAGACTACAATCTCCTTTCTGGGCGACATAATCTTTCCTGAGGGTGTAGCCATGGATCCATCTAAAGCCCTATTCGGACGGGACTAGTTTCACAGGGGGACGTTAGAGAAATTTCTGTTTCACAGACGTACTTTGAGATTTTAATCCCGTCCGAATCTGCCATGTCTGTCTTTTTCTCATACGACCTCTGTAAAAATTCCAGAGCAAATTACCTACTGTTTTTCGTCAAACTCGGCGGTCCTCAGAGAAATCTAATCCCGTCCGAATGCGAATGTCTGTGATTTCCGAAAATGTTTTTTCCAAAACGCTTTTTCTTGTGTGTTTTGGTCAACGTGAACTACCCGTACAATCTCTCGCTATCGCGCCGGTATTCAAGTTTCTGCTTTTTGCACACCGATAATGGATGTAGATGTGTTTGGTACACTGCGAAGAAATAAAAAAAATAAATCAACAAGAAGAGCCAAATCACGTAAACTGTTAAGACTGGCTACTGTAATACCAGTTTCAGGTAAGATTACTTTCATTTCTGCACTTAATTACATAACGTGTAAATTATATAAGTTAAAACTTTTTATTCCAGTGGGTTTATTATAAGAAACCAGTTCTATTAAATCATGATGATAAATGTATGTTTAGTTTTTTCACCCTACAATTTTTATAAAATGTTTACAAAACACTAAATGTGTTAGGACGTTTTACTTTATATGTCAAAGTGCATTCTGAACACGTGATCTTCTGAAATGCCCACATGTAAAACACAGACACTCCTACCTCGGTAATAAACACGGAGATGTTAGTCCCATCCGAATCCGTATATAAAATCACAGACGTAGGTTGATAAGAATTGTTACTCAAATGTCATTTGGAAAACTAGTCCCGTCCGAATAGGGCTTAAGACAGTATTTCTTAAAGGGTACATAACACACACAGTTTTGGCCAATCTCATGTAATTCTTGAGTACCTATAGAGTAGTATAGCATCCTTCATGTCTCTGAAAAGTCTTTAGTTTCATCAGATTTATGAAAGAAAGATATGCTGTACCGAGTCTTTCCGAAAACAGCCAAGCTCCTGGAGGCCTGCCGTGGGTGAAGCTAAGGAGTGACGAGCACGTGCAGCTTTTGCGTAGCGAAGCTATCAATGGTCAGCTAAACAAATGTATTTAAACACACACAATACACCATCGCATTATCCCTGAATAACGTTTGATTCATTATACGTTCGTCTTGTTTACATTATATGCACTTACGTGCCGACTGCCAACAAAACAGAAATTTGATGCAGTTTTACTTACCACCTGCAGTTCCAACTCATGACCAGGATCTTTTATTGCTTTGACCACTCCATCTTTCAGTTTCAAACGATCTGTAAATCCAGCATCGATTACAGCAGCAGAATCGGTATTTTAACGTTTCTGTTCCAGCGTTCCTTCGTATTATAAACGTTCCGAAATCGGTTTGATTAGAAAAAATAACGGTTAATAAAGTTATTTTTATTTTTTATTTTTGCTTGTAGCCTACTTAATAATAATAATAATATTTTATTTATTAAAAAACAAAAAGAACATATTTGCCTTCTTAGCCAATAGGCATACAATTAGGCTATCTTTTATAACAAGATTCTGTCCAAATGTAATCCTATTAAACGAAAGGAAAAACAATGGTTTATAAATTAAAGTATTTTTTCAAGATATTTTAATGTTTGCTGCATGGTTAGAAATACCGACGCTATTCCTGAGAGGAAAAAAGATAAGTCGCATAGGCCTATACCTCGCATATTATTACATTCAGAAATAATGATAATAAAGTTATTGGTAAATAAAGTAAAATGTTTACAAATAGCTTAGCCTACATAGTTTATAATTCTTGTAAACATAAATTATGAACAAAACAGTCCTATATGTGACCAGTCACGGAAAGTAGGGACACAAGTCGGTTCTGAGGCATTTTGAGTTATTCACAGATTCTGAAAGTGTAGTCTCCAAGCTTTCCAACGATGTGTAACACATGGAAATCTGATAATATTTGGAGAAGTTGTGGCCATTTGAAGGTAGGCACTCAAAAAAGCTCAAAGGGCAGAAAAATAACTTCTAGTTTTGCAGTTCTCGCCTGTTCTCACCTGCTGGGAGTGACATAAGGGCTCATTTACATCTCATTTAGATAAGCCATACCCCCTGTAAAGCTGCATGGTTGCAAAGCAACGACAGACGCAACGGGAAAAATCGGACCGCATACTATTAATAATAAAGGATAATGTGCATTGTAAATGTCAGTAATTTATCTTTTTTGACATTAGGACTTTTTGAACAGGATTCTGTGATAACCGTATAGTCCTGGTTTAGACCTCAGTTAGTGGTTAGACCTGGTTTGAGTCAAAGGATTAAAAAAATCCTGTACATTAAACTCTTCAATAAATACTTTTACTTTTGACTTATAACACACATTTTACGGCTACGGATACTTTATAATTTTACTTACGTAGGAATTTAATCTGATACATTTACTATTACATTAGTAAATCCTTGTTAAGAAGTAGTAACTGGCTAAAATTATTAGCGTCACATTCAATTCAAGAAAAGTAAGGTTTACATGAGCTAAGTCATTCACACCAGTCAATTCAATCAGTTGAAGCGTTATTCAAATTAATAGCAGATGATAACATTACCATCTAAAAAGCCCATTATAGTAATGGGGTTTTTTGGCAAGTGATACGATGCTAACGATTACAAATAAAACAACAGTCCTGAGCTAGCTAATAACAAAAGACACATGAGATAACGTGTAGCCTACGTGTTCTTAGAATGAACACAAAACGACAAACTTTGATGTTTATGGAAACTTACCCCATAAGAAACAGAAAAGATCTCGTTGCCTCCAATGAAATATGTTGTTCGGGCACACTTTCTCTTTGTCGGGGTCTTCTTTGTGGATGTAACCATCTCCGAAGTTTGCACTATGCGTCTGTTTGCCTCTAAATGTCCAATAATTCGCATGTCCTGCCACTCATTTTTCCACAGCTAAAGAATCCAGCCGTATGTTGTACTTCAAAACATTTTCGGTGTAACGGCCACGTTTCAGCTCGTCTGCAATATTCTTTGCGGCGTCCATCTTCATTAAATTTTGATATCAGCTAGAGCCGGCCAGAGCGCTGCATAAATAAGTAGCCACGCTTCCCTTGGAGGGCAGCGGCAATAACAAAAGAAACAAAAGCTGGCCTATCCGATTCCAGTATGGAAGTACAAACAGACAATGACACGCCCCTACTGCGAGATAAAACACGGTGATGCTTCTTCGTGATCTCAACTAACAGATTCTGCAAAAAAACGAAAATCACCAATTCTGAAAAAAAACACTTCTTTCTCAGTTTGCTCAATAGTAGTGCTGCCGACTTGTGTCCCTGGTTTCCGTGACGGGTCACATATTATTTTACCTATCCACTTAGCCTATGTAGCCTAATCCACAACAAAACCTCTAAAGTTAACAGCCTACTCCGGCTATATAAACGTCAAGCCAGAACGGAAAAAAAAAAAAAACCTTTTCTTTTTTAACTCCGTTCCAACTTCTATTGCTATATTCAAGGCGAGAAACAGGTTTATTTATTGGAAATAAAACTAAATAAGATGCAAAACTAATTAATTTAAAGTGAATCTGTAGCCTACCTTTCTCATTCGGCACAAATCCAACTGTTTTCATTTTCGAGACGAATGGTAAACTATTATATATTATATGAGCTTTGTACTTCACTCGCATTATCGACATCATCCTTCACATATATCGGCACAGTCAGGTGGTGGTCACGGGTGGTAAACGGCAGATTGTATTACAGAATTGAATTGAGCAGTGTAACGTTTGGTTGATTGTATTTTATTTTAATATTTAACAGGCTGCGATATCAAGTAGCAATGCAAGAATTTGTGTGCGCACGCGTTAGGCACCGGCGCGACCACTGGATTTGTTTTCTTTCTAAAAGACATTAAACTGTCTCTGTAACTTATGGTCATACAGGTAAAAGCAAGACATCATTCATACCTTTACAAAAGACACTCAAATAACGAACACCATTGCAACACCAATCAGAAGGCTAATGAATCTTTGATACTCCCACCAACCCTTATTTTGTCCCCAGTGCAATTGGATATCATGGAGGAGATCACTTAGGCCCAGACATAAGAACCACTCCTCAAGACTGTCCTCCTGACAAGACCTTAATGCCCATCTCTCTGCCCCAGAGAATTATCCAATGGGTTCACTGCTCAAACAGCTCTGCATCTTCGGATGCATGAGTTATTAGGGGTATAGTATTATTTGTGCCTCTGCCTGTGGCAGACCTTCCTGAACAAAGTCCTAAAATGACTAAACGGCAGGGAAATACTGATCTAGAAGGATGCACAATCTGGTTCAACATACGGAGCACCGGGTGTTGTCAGCTCAGTGCCTTGACCACGACATAAAGCATGATCCCTGTGTTCTGAAGGCAGGATTGCTTCCTGGCCTGTAGGGTGATGAGCGTCTGACTACCACCTGTCTGGACATCATCTATCATCATGCGCAAAGTCAACTGGAGAAGCTTTAAGCACGCAGAAAGCAAAATGGAAAAATATGTCAACTCACTCGCAAAAGCTTCTCATTTATTTAGTGAACCGCTACTGATCATCAGCTAGGCCTACATCAGCAAAAGAGCGACTCGCGATAACACTCATGGAAAGAAAGTGTTTTTGTTTGGTTGGTTGGTTTTGTTATTTCAAATATTTGCAGTCTGTGCGATTATGGAGTGTGGGCACCCACCGGCAGAAACATAAATCGGCGCCTATGGGTACATCTACCAGGAAAATGTTTTGGATTTTTACCCAAATCTTAGCATTGACCTGTGCTTATTGTTAACTGTGGCATCAGGAGAGAGGAGTTTTTTGCATCTCAAACTTGTGAAGAACTATCTGTGATCGACATTGTCACAAGATAGTTTGAATGGATTGGCCGAAATTTAATTTGAGCTCTAAATCTGCCGCAAATTGGGTTACTCCAAGATAATTGAACAGTTCGCAGCAGCCAAAGCAAGAAAGGTCCTCTTTTAAATGGTGAGTCAACTGTATTAATTCATTACACCCGTCTTAAGTCAACAGTAGGGGTCAATATGTGATACATTGGCATTTTTTTCTATAAAAAATTTGAACGTAGGGGGTGTCATATTCCTATTTTGCCCAGAGCGCTGGATTGTCTTAACCTGGCCCTGAACATGATTTGTGTAACATTAGCAACACATTATTAGCTGTTGCTAATTAGCTATTGATAACATAGTTAAGCAAAAGGCTAATCATATTACTGTTATGTGTCCGATGTTGTAAAAGAGCGAAACCATTGTGCAGCGTTTACCTCAGTAAGTTGACTGAGTGGATCTCTGAGCTTGTGTGAGTGAGTGGAGGCGGACTTAATTTGCATATTCATTTATCCGTGTATACTAAATGAGGCAAGGATGTAGAGTTATATTCAAGCTATTTTAAGACATGAAGAAATTTTTTCACAGGTAAAAATGTTTAAATATGTGGTGATCAAAAATGAGTTTTAAGGCATAAAATTATCGACTACAGGGGTATATATCGATACTGTAAGCCAAATGTACTTAGACTTACGTTTACACAACAATGTACAAAAACAGAAAGTCTTTCCTTTGCGTTTTTCATGTACAGACGACAGCGTTGACAAAATTATCCCTGTTCACACAGATCAACGAAAATGACTAAAAATGCTGTATTATGCATGCCAGGCCAGTATTTGGCGATGTCACTTTGTAAAGAAACATTACATATACTGAAACCCTAATATGCATTCACATGACGTCATTGTTTTCACAAATTCGTGTTTTTGTAGTTTACATGGAAACAATAATGGTATCATTTTTAAAAACTGTCAAATTATGTTTTGACAATTTCTCCTTCCATATCACATTTTTTCCATCACCATGTCCCTTCAGTGGCTTCATAGTATAAGCCAAGTATACTCAAGTATAATTTTGATAAGTATATAGCTCATTTGTACATAAAAATATATTGAAAGTATACTCCCTTGTTTTTAGTTTAAAAGAAGTATACTAATAGAACACTTGACTATTCAAGTGTAAGTGTAGTTTGTAAGAGTCCTCAAGACTGATATGTTTTAGTATTTTATTAGGGCAACTTTGGTGATCAACCTTCAGTTAAAATTTTGTCACAACATAAGAAAAATGCCCAGTAATATAGTAAATCCCCTTTAATAAGCTCTTGTTCTCTAAAATCAGCCTGACATATCAACTACCATTACAACGACATTAATAATATTTTCTGAGTTCAGAGGCTTATGTTGCAAGCTTCTTGCACTAATGACATTCACGTGATAAGCAGTGCTGAACTAATGCAATATCAGCAAGTCCCCCTCAAACCAGAGTTCCCCTTATTCAGTCATTTACCCCTTCATCCTCCAATGCGAAGTTGAACTAATTGTTCACATCAATTTTACAGTCACTTAAAGATCACACATCAGCTCTGATGTGTGGTGGCAACACACTGGAGACAACTGCAACAGGAAAACCATCTTCACACCTTCACAGAACAATAGAGTACTCAAAAAACCAATGCAGACAGACCTACCTCCAAAACCATGAATGGTTCTGCCATTTGTGTGACAAACAGAAAAGATGAACAATGCAGTTCAAGATCTGGTGGCAGAACCTTTAGCAAAATGCAAACTTTTTATTTTAGCATTGAACAGTGCAGCATTTCAGCATTTTTTTAGCTACTGTAACTGTGGAAGTGATGCTTCTAGTCCTGGAAAACTTCCTCTGTGTGCCTTCCGTGTACTGTTTGCAACACGCGGTTATGCCTTTAGCTGGAGATAAGACTGAAAACATTTTGATATCTGCAATGGTAGCAAATCTCCTTTATGATAAAGTCAAAACTTAAACATTTCTTGAAGAAGCAGCATGTTTAGATTCTTTGGGTTTCACATTAAATGGCCAAAATTTAAAAAAAAAAAATGCACTGTGTCAAATGTGTTACCTACTAGTCTGCAAAATGCTATATAGTCTCACCTGTTTATTCAGGTGAAACCAAGGTATGTTCCACTTTTAGCATAATGATCCGCAGCAAGAAATATGATTGTGACCAAGCTGTTCTTGTTGCTTAACCATTGCATTCTATGCTGATTCAGCCCAACTGGTACAGCTATGGTTTCATTTTCCACTGTGGGTCTGATAACAGAGATCTTTGGAACAAAATACAAATGTGTCAGTGGTCACACTTTAGATTAAGGGTACACATATTCAATATTAACTAGGACTTTTCCCTGAATAAACTCATAATTACTGCTTATTGATAGTAAGTAATGTAGTTGGTTTAGTGGTTATTTTTTAGGTATGGGGTAGGGTTAAAGGATCTAGAATATGGTTATGCAGAATAAGGCATTAATATGTGCTTTATAAGTAGCCTATAAAACAGCCAATATGTATACCTAATCTAAAGTGTTACAATGCCAGTTGCTATATTGGTAACTTTATTATGGAGCATGATCAGAAATTTATTTTAATTTAATTATTAACTTGTTTTACTTTGCTCAAATATACTCTAAAAAGTAATTTTGTGGGACCTGTTATTACAACTTAAATAAATACATTGTTGCACATTAAAAATGATAATTTATTGATTTAATTAAACCTTTTAAGTTGCAAACGTAATTTTTTTAGATCTGTTGATGTGATTCCAGTGGATTAACCTCAGTTTTATGAAGGGATGCGAGTGCTTTGTTTGTGCAAAAAACATAATTTACCACTTTATTTATGAATAATCCTAAATAATGCTGTGATTCACACCTGAGGAGACAAAAGACCTGCATAATGAGCTGAATAATGGGCCTTTCAGTCAAGTATGTGAGAAAAGAATGAGAAAAGAATGAGAGTGACAAAGTAGTTTATTTTGTAGTTTATTTAGATTGTAGTTCACAATATAAATGAGACACATTTTGAATAAATAAGGGCACATTTTGAGTATAGAGTTTCACCTTGAAATAAATCCTGTTCAAAGATATAAGTGAACATCACTTACCTGGCATTCCAAGGTGTTTGGTGTTTCTATGCACTGGAGAAAAAAACATTCCTGCTTCCAGTCAGTGATCTCACCATCATATTCATTCAGAATGTCAGATGTGGGCCAATATCTGGTCACTATGATTCTCAAAACTGTGAGATAAAAGAAAAAACTCTCTGTGAGCATGCTGATAACTAATCATATCAACTATTATATTAACGTTAATATAATGTCCACTCTTAACAGAAAACATGATTTTTATCTCATGCATGCACATATTATTGCACATCATGTGAAGAAAATTTTGTATAGGCCTAATATATTTTAAATTATACGCAGTACCGGTCAAAAGATTGGACACATTACTATTTTTTATGTTTTTGAAAGAAGTTTCATGCTCATCAAGCCAGAATTTATTTGATCAAAAATACAGAAAAAAACAGCAATATTTTGAAATATTATTACAATTTAAAATAATGTGTGACGCAAAGCTGAATTTTCATCATTCATTGTGAACAAAAGCTTCATCGATGTGGCACTTCACATAGTGGCTAATTAATTTGCTATCTAATACGTTGCTAACACATTTTATTTCAGTATTTATTACATATTTCAGTCGATTTCACTCATCTCAGTATAGCAATATAGTTTGGGGAAAGCCAATATGGCATGCTTACTAATGTAAGTTATGTGTAGTAAATGAAACCGCACATCTGCGCCATATAGAGACACACAGAACATGCAGGATTTATATTTAAAAGGTCTTTTTGCAGTTCAATATTCAGATTAATAGTCTATATCGCGATTAGAATAAAGGATTTAAGAATACAGAACTTACCATTCACAATCCTCGGCTTAATCCTCAAAATCGAACTGAAACCAGTTGTACTCTTCCTCTGAGGTAAATTCTTCCAGCATTATTCCTCACCGCATCTCTAAGCGATGAAAAGTACATAAATCTGACTAATCTAATGGACTTCATCACTGGTGTCAAAAGTATTCACATTCAATACTCAAGTAGAAGTATAGATACTAGGGTTTAAAAATACTTCTGTAGAAGTTGAAGTATCAACTCAAGCTTTTTACTCAAGTAAAAGTGTAAAAGTACTGGTTTCAAAACTACTTAAAGTATAAAAGTAAAAGTAATGTAAGGAAAAAAATGCCATTAAGGACAAAAGCTTAGGCCGCACCACAGTGCACTCCACCTCCTCAAAATGTCATCAATAACCTTTATTGGAATGTAAATGTACATCCAAACTTAACTGCAGCAATCTGTGAGGGCATCGAACAAGAAAAATGCGGGTAGTTTTTGTGTACAGGCTTAGTGTTCAGGGCAGGCTTAGTAACGATCAGGGCTTGACATTAACACCCGCCAACCAGCCAAATGCGGGTAGTTTTCAGCTGTTTCAGTTCACACCGCACTCGTCTGTTGGAGTTTGTTGGATAGTTGTGATAACCCTGTTGGCGTTGGTCGGAGTCTGTTTTTACCAGACTGAACATGTTTAATCGGCATTGTTTGGTCGCCTGAGCATCCAACAAACGGCAACAAACTCTCTGTGCGTTCCAAACGGGATATATCGCCCTCTGAAGAGCACTTCGGAGTGAAAACAATCATGGCCACCATATTGAAGGGTTATTCCAAACCAAAGTGTTCAAAACTGGCCACTTTAAAGGGCCCTTCGGAATTAAGGATTTCGAAGCGTACAACTGATGGACACTTCGGGCCCCCATAATCCTTTGTACAGGGAAGTTGTTTGACGTCACAGAATAGGTACATGAGGTTAGGAGTTCGATTTTATCTATAAATGTATGTATAGTATTTTTCTATACTACTGTAATATTTATACAAGTTAGATTTAGTACATTAATATGGTCAAAATGACATTGTACTTCAACAAAAATACTTTACAGCTCCTTTTATCAGTCCATTCAAATGTTTCAAATACATAGACACAATATACATTATGGTGCGATAAACCAAAAATAAATAAATAAACTAACGTTAAACAAAGGGCGCAGCTTGCGCAATCTATCCTCCTTGACTGTCTCGTTAAGATGATGCAGAAGTACATTCCAAAAAAAGGAGTAATTTGACCCCTACACCCTTCATCCCTTCGAAGCTCTCACTCCAGAGGGTAA
Organism: Megalobrama amblycephala; assembly: GCF_018812025.1. NCBI lineage: Eukaryota > Metazoa > Chordata > Actinopteri > Cypriniformes > Xenocyprididae > Megalobrama > Megalobrama amblycephala. The sequence goes on along the minus strand of NC_063061.1, from coordinate 26,925,262 downwards.
ACACTTTGAAGGGATTAGGGCATAGGGATGAGCCCTTCTGAATGGAACACAGGGCCTGACGTAATCTGACCTGGCCATGAACCGTTGCCATGATGATACCGATGTGAACCGCATACCTCTCTTCACCGAAAGAGAGAGGTATAACACCATGAGAGCAACGCAGGTTTACCTTCAGTTTCGTTTTAAATTAATTCATTTTGGCTTGTTTAGCTACATGGTTGTATATGACTATGGGTCACATAAATAAAAAGGGTCGCGCTAAAATAAAGTTTAAAAACCGGTGTATACGCTAATTTATTCAAACGTCTCTCTATCGAACTACCTAGCTTAATTTGCGGAGGACGAAGAGAAAGCACCCGTTTGATAGCCTAAATGAGCCAGTAGTAGAGAAATAATAACTTTTAAGAAATAATCTTTTTTTGAGTAATTTGATGACATGTGCAGGTGTGATGGATCGCGTACAAACCAATAGTGTGTCAATATATGTTTATTCTCATCCAACCAAAATCAAATTCACTCTATCCAGATGGTGCAATTTATCTGGATAGTTGTTTTTTTGTTTTTTTTTCAAGCCGGAATGAAAACAAGCCGAAATGAAATAGGAGTAACGAGGCTATTTTTAAAATTTAAGGAGTAGAAAGTACAGATAATTGCGTGAAAATGTAAGGAGTAGAAGTAAAAAGTTGTCTGAAAAATAATTACTCCAGTAAAGTATAGATACCCGAAATTTCTACTTAAGTAAGGTAACGAAGTATTTGTACTTCGTTACTTGACACCTCTGGACTTCATTCAGATAGAGATGGTAGATTGCGCATCATGTAAGTTTTCTTTATTTTGCAAAAAGCACATTTTGTTTTTACAGTGAGTGCACAAAAATAAACGTAGACATTCTGTAGCTTCAATTGATGTATTACTTTTGTCTATATGACAAAAAATGACTACTGAAAAATAATTACTCCAGTAAAGTATAGATACCTGAAATTTCTACTTAAGTAAGGCAATGAAGTATTTGTACTTCATTACTTGACACCTCTGGACTTCATTCAGATAGAGATGGCAGATTGCGCATCATGTAAGTTTTCTTTATTTTGCAAAAAGCACATTTTGTTTTTACAGTGAGTGGACACAAATAAACGTAGACATTCTGTAGCTTCAATTGATGTATTACTTTTGTCTATATGACAAAAAATGACAGAGAATTTTAAGTCGATTTTGCTGCTATGTGAAGAAAATCCAACAAAACGTGCCGGCACGTTTCCCGACCCCTGAGTGTTAATGATGTTGATCTTAAGGGCATTTTTCGAAATGGATTGAAGGACTGTTTAAACAATCTAATGCCTGAGAGCAACAGCTCAGAACCCTTTAGGAATATATTGACTTTGCCCTTTTGTTAAGCGGCTCATCATTTACTGTGGGTTTTGCGAGCCCAGCCACAGTACCCACCACACCAGTCTGTTCACATCATACCTGCCAAGCCAGAGCCTGTTCACGTCATGCCTGCCAAGTCAGAGACTGTTCACATCATGCCTGCCAAGTCTGAGTCTCTTCGCGTCAGGCCTGCAAAGTCTGAGTTTCTTCACGTGATGGCCACCAAGCCTGAGCTTCTTCATGTCATGGCCACCACGTCAGAGCCTCTAGCCAGAATGGCTGCCATGCCAGAAGCTTCAGCCAAGACGGCCGCCACGCCAGAGTCTTCAGAGTGTGCAGCACTGACCAGGGCCACGGCTATTATGTGTATTTGGGCAACACATGCATGCTTTCCAGCCCCTGACCAGAGTCCAGTGATGGCTCCAGCCCCTGACCAGAGTCCAGAGAGGGCTCCTGCTAAGGCCACGGAGGCACCTCACTGGCCCCCTGAGCTACCTGCACCGCCATGTTCCCTTGAACTGCCTGCACCTCCATGGCTCCTTGAACTGCCGATGCCGCCCTTGAGGTGTCTTAGCATGCCAACATCGCCCATGCTCCACGGCCCAGGTCCACCCATGCTCTCTGGCCCCCTGAGCTACCTGCACTGCCATGTTCCCTTGAACTACCTGCATCGCCATGGTCCTTTGAACTTTCTGCACCGTCATGGTTCCCTTAACTGCCTGCACCTCCATGGCTCCCTGAATTGCCGATGCTGCCCTGAAGGTGTCTTAGCCTGCCAACATTGCCCATGCTCCACGGCCCAGGTCCACCCATGCTTCTTGGCCCAGGCCCGCCCCTGCCATGCCATGACCCTGATCCAGTTCCCCTTCACGGACCTGGCCCTCCATCCTGCCCCCTTGACTATGTCCACTTCACCACCCTCCTAGACTGTTGTTTTGGGTGGTTCATGTATGTTGCTTTATTAAATTTAAATGGTAAGTAAGCAGCAAATTAGGATCTGTGTGTCTCCCTGCCCATGCTACATTATGGGAGGTGACACAGGGCTGGCTGTGTTCATTGCAAACGTCTGCACTAAGAATGATCTGCTCCCACCTCGATCTCTTTGAAAAGGGAGGCCAGGAATGTGGCCCTTGTGGCAGCTTAGATCATAGGGGTCACAAATGGAATTGGCGAAGGTGCTTAAGAAGGTAAGCTTCATCCCCGGAAGCAAACCCAAAGATCTTCGTGTGTTGAGGAAGGATATGTGAAAGTAAGTGTCTTTCAGATCTATTGTAACAAACCAGTACTCAGACTTGATTTGGGACACAATGGCCCGGTTTCACAGACAGGGCTTAGCCTAAAACAGGATTAGGCCTTAGTTCAATTAGGGCATTTAAGTATCTTTTATAAACATTCTCTAGAAAAAAAAAAAACATTACTGGTGTGCATATTGAGACAAAACAATGGCACTGACATTTTAAATTATGACAGTGCAAGTTACTTTCAGTTAAAACAGCTCAAACATGCATTTTTGTCTAGGACTAGCTTAACTCCCTGAGGTCTGAAAACGCATCGGCGCGTTTTGCAGGATTTTTTTCACATTGCAGCAAAACAGACTTAAAATACTCCGTCATTTCTTGTCATAGAGACATAAGTAATATATCAATTGAAACTATAGAATGTCTTCTTTTATTTGTGTACACTCAGAGTAAAAACACAATATTGTGCTTTTTGTAAAATAAAGAAAACTAATATGATGCGTTATCTCTCCTCTCCCTCTGAACGAAGTCCATTCTGATAGTTCTCAGAAAATTAACTGTAACTTATGAATACTAATGACAAAAAAAATGACACTTACGTCTAAAGAAACGTTGAAATGTCAGGTTTTAAATTGTGCAAGTCAAATCGAAAACAAATATTCTGTGTTTATGTAATCTGTATGAAAAGAGAGCCATGTCAGAAGTCTGTGATCAGCTCATTATCCGCTGATGCGGCCACGCCCACGGAACCAGCGCTATTCAGAGGCAAATTCAGAGGCAATACATGCATTCATCGTCTCAATCGTGTATTTATTGTCTTGAAAAGTGTTTATTTGGATGTTAAAGCAATGGTTAGCGATCTCTAGAAGACATGCCGTTAGTTCCTAGTTCCTTTTCTTCTTTATATGAATTTGTGGCCTAAAGGTATACAGAGAGCGCCCTCCGGCTGCAAGTATGAATTGAAAATACAGTATCCAGCACTCATAGTGATGACAATAAATATTACTTCTCAGTATAGAAAATTGACATAAATATATAAGAATCCATCAATATTTCTCCAAATGTGCATGCTTTTAAGCTAAAAGCCTATATGAAATGCCATAGAGGTAACATAATTGTTCAGGCACTTTGCATCACAGAAATACATTATATTTTAAAGAATATAATAGAATACCATTATTTTAAATTGTAATAATATTTCACAGTATTGCTGTTTATGATGAGCTGAGACATTATTACAGAGGGTTTTTTTCACAGTCTACCTGACTGAGAGGCCTCATTAATATGCAAGTCATTTCAGGTCATTATTATGTGAGTCTTTTGTCTTCTCAGGTGTAAATGGCCCATTATTCATGCAGATTCACGCCTCCACGCATACTGTGTTTCTTGACAAAAAGTGTCTTACAAAAACTAAATCAATATATTGTTTTATATGAAGGAGTAGGCAGCATAAATTTTACATAATTCTGAAGCAAAAACTCTAGTCTACAACCTCCAATACCCAAAAGTCTTGTGAACACAGATTTAATATACTTTTTTGGCCTTATTTCAGTGACTTAAGTTTTTTGTTTTTTCAATAACCACGCATAAACATTATTCCTTCAAAAATACAAACATGTACATACATGTTCCTCACATATTATTGTAGCCTAGTTTGTGCTGAATACAGTGTAATGACACTTTTGTCATTTATATGTTTATGAACAACTGAAAAAAGCACAAATGTCAGGGCATGTCAAAACTTCTCCAAGCCCCAAATCAGCCTCAGACTCCAGAGGGTTAAGCCTTGTCTGTGAAACTGGGGGAATAAGTTAAAATCTTGAGCCTGTAAGGCCACAGAGTATGGTTCAGATGATACAGATCCAATATTAGTCCAGGTCCAACTTGTCCGGGTCACAAATGATCTTCTCATTGCTGCTGATATGGGGGTTTGTAGTATTTTAGTCTTATTAGACATTACTGCTGCTTTTGACACAGTATCTCATGCTGTCCTTCTTGAAAGGTTGTGTGTATGGTTAGGAATCTCTGGTACTTCATTTGAATGGTTTACATCTTATCTTACTAATCAATTTCAGTTTGTGTGCCTGGGGAAAAATCAGTCTGAACCAACACTAGTTCAGCAGGGTGTCCCACAGGACTCTGTACTTGGGCCCATCTTGTTTAGCATTTATATGTTGCCTTTGGGTGAGATCATTCATAAGTTTGGGTTAGGGTTTCAATGTTATGCTGACGATACACAGATCTATGTCAGCATGCACCCTAATCCAAACCTTGCAATTACAACTCTTACTACCTGCTTGGATGAGGTAAAAGCTTGGATGCATGTCAATTTTCTTAAGTTCAATGAGGCAAAAACAGAACTTCTATTTGTTGGTACACCAACGGCTTTACATAAAGTAATAGTTCTAATTTGATCACTGACTATGACTTTGTTACTTCGTCCTCTCAAGTGCACAAATTTTGGCATTATTTTTGACCCGCAACAGTTGTTTGATGCCCACATTAAAATGGTGTCAAAAACTGCATTTTTCCATCTAAGAAATATCGCCAGTCTAATAATAATAATAATAATAAATATAGCTGCAAGCAGCAATTCGGGGCCAAGCCCCAGAAGGGGCAGTAGCGCAATACGGAGCAGGTAGAGCAAAAACAGCAGAAATTGAATGTACATGCAAAACAGCTGGTTCAGAAGGACAGGTGGAAATGAAATGAAAATCAATAGAAGTTCAGATGAGAATGAACACAGAATGAACTAAAAACACTTGTATCTAATTCAAGAGGAATAAAGATTAGTACAATGCTTATTTGGATAAAAAAGGAATCAAAATGACTCATTACACACAATTGCATAATGACCACCCAACACGGGATTCGAACTCACAACCTCCAGGTCCAGTGTCCATTGCGCATGTCACTGCACCACTGTGCAGGTGACTGTTGACACAACTGCCGAAGTTCACTAGTTTATGTGAAAATGGACTCAAAAAGAAGAATTTTTATGAAACTGCACTGAATGTTATATTTAATAACTTTACTTTAGATCATTCTGCAGCTCATCATGCTGTAGCGCAATACAGAGCAGGAAGAAGAAAAACAGCAGAAAATGAACAAACATGAAACACCTGGTTCAGAATTATGGGCGAGAATGAACTCAGAAAGTACAGAAGCTTAGATGAAAATGAACACAGCATGAAACAAAAAGCATTTATTTCTAATCTAGAGGCAATAACGGAATCAAAACACACAATTTCATAAAACCACTCCACCCGAGATTCGAACCCACTATCTTTAGGTACAGGGCTCGTCAGGTACCTGGCTTTACACATTGAGCTACATTATGACACATGTTCAACATGTTGTGGAAGAGAACTTTTAGTGTAACAAAGAATTTACAAAAAAAACATTTCTTAGCATGCTAACCATATTAGCATGCCAAGCTAACTTAATGCTAATGAAGCTCATGGTTAACTTGATAGCTGAAGAGCCACATTAAAAAGAATGACAACTGGTTAGCATGCTAAGCAATTAGCATGCTAAGCTAACTAGCATAAGATAACAATCACAAGGAAGGTCACATTCAGAGACAAATATCTCGGGAACGGTAGCGAATATCAAAAATCCGTTCAGTCATTTCTATGCGGCTCGGTCCAAAGATCTTCTGAGCTGATTGTGGACAAAATAGGACAAAATTTGTGGGAGGAGTAGCGAAAAAACTGTTTTTCATTTATTTCAATATGGCAGACAGGTACATTTAAGGAAAATGACAAATGACACATCGTTGGAATTGGCATTAGCCAGGGAATAAAATGACATAAAGTATACACGTTTTGGAAAGTGTTTTCAAAAGTTATAAGCATTTTTGCAAAAAACATTATATCTGTGGAACAGTAGGTGGTGCTGTGTTGAAACTTCTCAGGTACCTTCGGGACCTACTAAAGGTCATACATACTAATTTTTGTGAAGATATGTCAAATAGTTTAAAAGATATTGAAATTTATGACAAAATTCAAAATGGCGGACATGCTTTTCATCCGATGTTGACAAATTCAATATCCCCGGATTCGGCATGGCCCAAGGAATCCATAGACACCAAGATCTTGATTTTCTAATAAAGTGTTCAAAAGTTATTGGCCAAAATATCCATTTTACAGATCTCATGACCTGTAGGTGGCGCTGTTCCCAAATTCGGCAAGGAACCTCAGATCATGGTCTTGATCAAGTGTACGAATTTTTGTTTTGATCGCTCAAAGTTTGGCTGAGATACAGCCTCTATAGCAATTTTGGGTAAACCTCATTAACTTCGTGACATCATAACTTTTGAACAAAGATGAATAAAAAAAAATCTGCTCAGTCATTTCTGTGCGGCTCAGACCAAAGATCACCTGATCAAAGTCTGGACAAAATTGGACAAATTTTGAAGGAGGAGTAGCGAAAAAACGGACTACTGTACTTTTCAAAATGGCCGCTACTGTAATGGGTGGAGACTTAATGTAAGAATTTGAATAGAATCAGCATGAAGAGACAAATCAGATGTACTAAATTGTATTTTTCTAGAGCAAATGGTTCAAAAGTTATAACCTTTAGAATGTTGAATTTTTGAACTGGTGGTGGCGCTATAGAGTTGGTCCTTGAGACTCCAAAATTGGTCAGATTTCTAGACATGACCATCACTACAAGTGTGCCAAATTTCATCATTTTCTCATGTTCCGTTGATAGGGCTGCCATAGACTCCCATTCGGGAGGAAGAATAATAATAATAAAAGGGAAAACGTACAATTACAATAGGGGCTACAGCCCCTTTGGGGCTTGGCCCCTAATAATAAAAGGGAAAACGTACAATTACAATAGGGGCTACAGCCCCTTTGGGGCTTGGCCCCTAATGAAAATCAATAGAAGTTCAGAGAATGAACACGGAATGAACTAAAATACTTGTATCTCATTGAAGAGGAATAAAGATTAGCACAATCCTTATTTGGATAAAAAAGGTATCAAAATGACTCATTACACACAATTGTATAAAGGAACCCCACACGAGATTTGAATCCACGACCTCCGGGTCCAAGGTCCATTTCTCATCTCATTGCACCACTGTGCAAGTGAACGTTTCCACACCTGCCGAAGTTTATTAGTTCATGTGAAAATGAACTCAAAATGAAGAATTCTTATAAAGCTGCACTTTAGATCATTCTGCAGCTCATCATGCTGTAGTGCAATACAGAGCAGGAAGAGGAAAAACAGCAGAAAATGAACAAACATGAAACAGCTGGTTCAGAATTACGGGCAAGAATGAACTCAGAATGTACATAAGCTTAGATGAAAATGAACACAGCATGAAACAAAAAGCATTTATTTCTAATCCAAGAGGCAGTAAAGGAATCAAAACACACTATTTTATAAAACCGCTCCACCTGGGATTCGAACCCACTAACTTCGGATACAGGGCTCTTCAGATAACTGGCTTTACACATTGAGCTACTTGAGGATGCACATTCAACAGACTGTGGAAGAAACCTTTTAGTCTAACAAAGAATTCACAAAAAAAGCATTACTTAGCATGCTAACCATATTAGCATGCTAAGCTAACTTAATGCTAATGAAGCTCATGGTTAACTTGATAACTGAAGAGCCACATTAAAGAGAATGACAACTGGTTAGCATGCTAAGCAATTAGCATGCTAAGCTAACTAGCATAAGACAACAAACACAAGCAAGGTTACATTCAGAGATGAATATCTTGGGAATGGTAGCGAATATCAAAAATCCATTCAGTCATTTCTGTGCGGCTCGGTCCAAAGATCACCTGAGCTGATTTTGGACAAAATTGGACAAAAATTGTAGGAGGAGTAGCGAAAAAACTGTTTTCCATTTATTTCAATATGGCGGACAGGTACATTTAAGGAAAATGACAAATGACACATCGTCGAATCGGCATAAGCCAGGGAATAAAATGACATAAAGCATACACATTTTGGAAAGTGTTTTCAAAAGTTATAAGTGGTTTTGCAATAATCATTACATCTGTGGAACAGTAGGTGGCGCTGTGTTGAAACTTCTCAGGTACCTTCAGGACCTTCTAAAGGTCATACATACCAATTTGTGTGAAGATATGTCAAATTGTTTAAAAGTTATTGCAATTTATGACAAAATTCAAAATGGCGGACACGTGGTTCATCCGATGTTGACGAATTCGATATCCTCGGATTCGGCATGGCACAGGGAATCCATAGACACCAAGATCTTGATTTTCTAATAAAGTGTTCAAAAGTTATTGGCCAAAATAGCCATTTTTCAGATCTCATGACCTGTAGGTGGCGCTGTTCCCAAATTTGGCATGGAACCTCAGATCATGGTCTTGATCAAGTGTACCAATTTTAGTTTTGATTGCTCAAAGTTTGGCCGAGATACAGCCTCTATAGCAATTTTGGGTCAACCTCGTTAACTTCGTGACATCATAACTTTTGAACAAAGATGAATAAAAAAAATCTGTTCAGTCATTTCTGTGCGGCTCAGACCAAAGATCACCTGATCAAAGTTTGGACAAAATTGGACAAATTTTGAAGGAGGAGTAGCGAAAAAACGGAATACTGTACTTTTCAAAATGGCCACTACTGTACTGGGTGGAGACTTAATGTAAGATATTGAATGTGATCAGTATGAAGAGAGGAATCAGTTGTATTGACATTCATTTTTCTGGAACAAAGGGTTCAAAAGTTATAACCTTTACAAAAGTGAATATTTGAACTGGTGGTGGTGCTATAGACTTAGTCCTAGATACTCCAAAGTTGGTCAAATTACTTTTAATTACTATCACTACAAGCATGCCAAATTTGATAATTTTCCTTCTTATGGTTCATTGATTACCATACAGGGGGAAGAAGAATAACTACGAATTTGGACATAAAGGAATTGCATGTGATAGCTTCAGATTAGACCAGTTTTAGGCAGAATGCCTAGAACAGACACAAGTTCTGCATCTTTTCCTGCCACAGTACCTCATGCGGTCTGGGCATGTGTCACACTGAGTTTCGAACCCACGATGCAGAGCATTCGGGATCCGTGGCGTAACACATTGAGCTAATCAGCCATGCAAGTTCATCAGTATGCTAAGCAGAGGTTTCAGTGTGAGAAAGAGTTCACAAAAAAAAAAGCTTCATAGCATGTTAACCATATTAGTATGCAAAGTTATTTAATGCCAACTAAGTTTTGGTTAACCTGTTGACTGAAGACCACATTAGAAAGAATAGCAATAGTTTAGCATGCTAAGCAATTACTGTGCTAAGCTAACTAGTATAAGACAACAAACACAAGCAAGGTCACATTCAGAGATGAATATCTTGGGAATGGTAGCGAATATCAAAAATCCGTTCAGTCATTTCTGTGCGGCTCGGTCCAAAGATCATCTGAGCTGATTTTGGACAAAATTGACCAAAATTTGTGGGAGGAGTAGCGAAAAAACTGTTTTTGATTTAATTCAATATGGCAGACAGGTACATTTAAGGAAAATGACAAATGACACATCGTCGGAATCGGCATAAGCCAGGGAATAAAATGACATAAAGCATACACATTTTGGAAAGTGTTTTCAAAAGTTATAAGTGGTTTTGCAATAATCATTACATCTGTGGAACAGTAGGTGGCGCTGTGTTGAAACTTCTCAGGTACCTTCAGGACCTTCTAAAGGTCATACGTACCAATTTGTGTGAAGATATGTCAAATTGTTTAAAAGTTATTGCAATTTATGACAAAATTCAAAATGGCGGACACGTGGTTCATCCGATGTTGACGAATTCGATATCCTCGGATTCGGCATGGCACAGGGAATCCATAGACACCAAGATCTTGATTTTCTAATAAAGTGTTCAAAAGTTATTGGCCAAAATAGCCATTTTTCAGATCTCATGACCTGTAGGTGGCGCTGTTCCCAAATTTGGCATGGAACCTCAGATCATGGTCTTGATCAAGTGTACCAATTTTAGTTTCGATTGCTCAAAGTTTGGCCGAGATACAGCCTCTATAGCAATTTTGGGTCAACCTCGTTAACTTCGTGACATCATAACTTTTGAACAAAGATGAATAAAAAAAATCTGTTCAGTCATTTCTGTGCGGCTCAGACCAAAGATCACCTGATCAAAGTTTGGACAAAATTGGACAAATTTTGAAGGAGGAGAAGCGAAAAAAACAAATACTGTACTTTTCAAAATGGCCGCTACTGTAATGGGTGGAGACTTAATGTAAGAAGTTGAATAGCATCAGCATGAAGAGACGAATCAGATGAACTAAATTTAATTTTTCTATGACAAACAGTTCAAATGTTAAAACCGTTAGAATGTTGAAATTTTGAACTGGTGGTGGCGCTATCGAGTTGGTTCTAGAGACTCCAAATTTGGTCCAATCACTATTCATGAGCATCTCTACAACTGTGCCAAATTTCATCATTTTCTCATGTTCCGTTGATAGGGCTGCCATAGACTCCCATTCGGGAGGAAGAATAATAATAATAAAAGGGAAAACGTACAATTACAATAGGGGCTACAGCCCCTTCGGGGCTTGGCCCCTAATAATAATAAAGCATTTTATTTCTAATGCATTTTATAAAGGCACGAATAAGTCTTTCTGCATTCGGCAACGATAGAGAAGATCACTCCTGCATTAAATTTTAGGTGTCTCAGAACAGGTATGAATATTTATACAATGTAATTATTTAATTTGTTTAAATAAAACTACAATAATCACAAATCTGTTTTGTTGTTGTTGTTGTTGTTGTTGTTGTTGTTGTTGTTGTTGTTGTTGTTGTTGTTGTTGTTGTTTGTTTGTTTGTTTGTTTGTTTCAATAAGTTGTATGGAGTGTAGGGGGGGGTTAATGGGTAAAAAATCCTTTTGCAAGGCACTGTATATTCATACACAATATATGATATTTACACATATGCTTGGCAGTTTAAAGTATCAAACTTTGAAGCTGTGTCCTGGCAGAATCTGTGTATGAAATGCAGAATGTACCTCTGACACCTGCTTCATCTGGAACTCCTGCAGCTGCTGCTGGAAGCCATAGTTTGGGCCCACAAAAGAGCGCACAGCCTTCACCGCAGTCAGACACTCTTCCCAGCCGTAGCTGGTGACAGTCATGAGGTAAGCCACCACCACGGTGGTACTGCGAGACACCACAGCAAGACTGTAGCAGGAAAAGGGTTTGTTAGGTTGAGTTTGAACATTGTGGAGCATGAATTATAATGAATGACACATTGCATAGGGATCATACACAGACTGTAGTATTACTTGCAAAAAAACAAACAAACAAAAAAACAATGACCTGTCTAGGCTGTAATACTGGTAAAGGAAAAAAGCTGAATGATGCAAGACAAACAGTATGTTACAGTTAAACTAGCCTGCTGAAACAGCTTGCACCATATCACATACCAAAAGACCAATAATACCACACAAATATAAAACCCACCAATGAACTAGACATGCCCCTCCATTAAGTCGACACTCATGGATAAAGCGTATGGACTCTTTGAAATGTTGAGACCTGACAAGACACAAGAAACTGGCCTTAGCTGCATCACAACACTAAAGTTAAAACAGATATTTTCCAAGATAGAGTGTATTAACAAGTAGACATAGGATAGGATATCTAAATACAAATGTCTAGGTGTTTCTAAATATGAAGGGTTGAGTATGAAGGGTTGCATATGAATATCTTACTCAGGACAGTACTAAATAAAAAAATATGGATTTTGTATGATCCCTCTAATTTTGTTAAAATTATTCACATTTTGACAGATTCTGTTTTTATTAATATTGTATTTAATCATTTATAAGTTATATATAATTGTTCATGAAGGCTGGAAATGAAAAATGCCTTATATTCAGGTGTGCATAATTATTAGGCAGGTTGGATAATTATTAGACAGGCATAATTATTGCATAATTATTAGACAGGCAAAATGAGCCAAATAAGAGATTTAACACAGACTGAAAAGTCAAAAATGATTAAATGCTCATGAGAAGGATGCAATACTAATGCAATACTAGAAATTGCAAAGTTAAAGCATGACCAATGGACAGCAAAATGCTCATTGGGTCAGCAGGGTCATACAAAAACAGCTGTAGAAGAAAAGATACATGTTAACTGCAAAATAATTAAGAATTAAGGTGAAGAATTAAGTGTGAAACCATCAGGAACCCTTTAGTCTCCAGCGCCACCATTTCCCAATACTGAAACCTACCTGGAGTCTCCAGAAGTGCAAGGTGTCAGGATCTCAGAGACTTAGGTTAGCTAAAGAATCCTAAAAAATGACCCGCACTTAATAAGAATCACAAGCTGAAGTGTTATAAAATACATAAAGACTGGGTTTTTATAGACCTTATAGACAGACAGCTTGAGAGTGACTCCTGAAGGACCAGCACCACATCCTCTTGTACCACTGTTTGAAGAATTTATCTTCCAGAATCTGCCAGTAAGTTTTGGAAGATCATTTTTAGTCCATATCTGCAAGACGGACATTTCAGGATAAGAGATCTTTTCTTCTCCAGCTGTTTTAGAGCACCTGTCGAACTTTGTCGGGGCCGTCAGCTTGTTCCGGGTCCGACTCCAATTCAAATTGATACAGTTGCACAGATGTGTCCACAGAGACTCCCACTGCCATTCTTTCTCCAAAATATACCCTCAGCTGTTGTCAAGGCAACACTCCACATGTGTTTTGTCAAAACGCCCCACAGAACAGAGGGGCGGGGTGAGCAAAGCTCATTATCATTTAAAGACACATGCATTGAAATGGCTTGCTGAAAACAGAGCTGATTTTGACTAGGTAAAATTAGTGTTTTCTTAGAATACTAATGAGAATTTTTAATTAAAGTATATTACAAACTTTTCATTTAGACCCTAAAGAATCATATTAACTTGTACAAAAATGGCATTATATGACCCCTTTAAAAAAGGTTTAAACATTCACTGATACTCCAGAAGGAAACACGATGCATTAAGAGCCGGCGGGTGAAAACCTTTTGAATTTGAAGATCAAGGAATATTGTCTTCTGGCAAATATTTAAGTGCCTTCTGTTGCTTCTTAAGGGCAGTACTAAATGAAGAAAAAAAAGGGGAAAAAAGAAAGATATTTAAAGGGATAGTTCACCCAAAAATGAGAATTATCTCATGATTTACTCACCCTCAAGCCATCCTTGGTGTATATGACCAATGTTCCCTCTAATTGTTTTTCTCGCTGAGCAAAACTTTTCTATGTTGAGCGCACATTTAGGCCACCTGAGCAAAAACTTTTTTTTATCAGACTTGTACAATGAACGTAAACACACACATGCAAAAAAAAAAAAAAAAAGGTTTTATCATGCAACTGTAACTTTTTAATGTGCCATTTCTATTTTATTTGACCCTTGGTGTAACTTAGTGATATATTAATTCATATTTTTGAAAACAAGCAGTTCAGTCACTAAATTAAGCACATTTTAGGTTACTTGAGATTTTTCACATTGCTTTGTTAACTGTACCAGTCTTTACCAAGAAATTCTATTTAAAAAATAATTTAAAAATCTCCTGCAGGACAGTTAAATTCTTTATAATAATATAATATAAGCAGTTACACTGATGGTTTGGGACAACCATAATATGTTTTTGTACACATTATGGCATGGTTTTGTAAATTATTAGCAACAGACAGTGTTAAACCATCAAAATTACATGTTTATTGCTTTATGAATTTCCCAGATTTTCTATACCTGGAGGTTTAAAGATTTTTAGTGGCAAGGAGCCCTAAACAATCCCCTTGTGAGATAAATTTTTTTATTAGGCTTACATTATAATATAATAAAATATATTATAATCTTGAAGGATTTAATCTGATATACTATTTAATCAGTTAATATATATTATATTATATAAACTGATATATATTATATCAGTTTAAATGCCTCAATTTGTTTTAATATATTATAATATGGAAACTGAAGCATTTAAACAGATCTGATGGCTAAATATTTTTAAGAAAAGTGTTAAAATAAAAATGTTAACTCTTTTATAGTTATCTAAACATCTCTGAAACCCACAGCACCACCACACACAATAATCTATTTAAACTGAGGTATCTCACTGATGTATTTTGAGTTTGCATGCTTCACCTGTGGTGGGTGTGTAATTGTAAATGTCTTAGAGTTTTGTTAGCATTCTGTGCCCATCATCCGTTATTTCCACCACTTTTCATTAAAACATGACATTTTATTTCACATTTATTTTCGTTTCACGTTGCCTCTCATATTGAGGTATTTAGTCCGCAGACATGACAGTATTCTTACCGTGACTGATTTGGCTCAGGCCCGCTCACACTCGCTCAATCGTTCTCTTTCTATGAAACCTGTAAACCGGTTCTAACTCTATAGCGAAAATAACTCTATAGCGGTTGACCAGAGCACTACACTTATTTCTCATTTAAAACTTTTTTACCTTCATAAATAGTTTTCTAAGTCCTTACAATGGTTAATTGACTTGTAGTGGTGTGTTTGAGGCATGCACTAAACCCCTCTGGCACGTCTATGCCAGAAAACAGCACTTGCAAGTTGAGCTGCGCCAACCCGACACATTCTTGCCTCATGTTCACGTTCACGCGAGAGTGACAAAATTCTTTACGGTAATTCAAAAACAATGTATATATTATGACTTTATAAGACAATTTCCAAAATTGCCCACCTCCATCGAGATTTCTTGTAATGTATTTGCAAAACTACTGCGCTGGTGAGCATTGTAGTCCAGAGCTGCACTTGGAGTATTTACGACAGTGTGATTCACTGAAGGAACCTGTAGGGGGAGCTTCGTAAATCTTACTGAGTTCCGCTTTAAACTACAGTCGAATGGATTTTCCCCGATTTTCCCACACATGATTTCTGTCCTCTGCGCGGCAATTATTCTTTCTGCGCGGCCGCGCACACGCGCAGCTTAGAGGGAACATTGTATATGACATTCTTCTTTCAGACGAATACAATCTGAGTTATATTATATAATGTCCAGGCTAATCCATGCTTTATAATGGGAGTGGATGGTGCCCCAAATTCTAAAGACAGAAAAAATGCAGCCATCCATTATAGAAGAAGTTCACACGGCTCAGGGGGGTAATAAAGGTCTTCTGAAGCAAAGCGATGCATTTGTGTAAGAAAAATATCCATATTTAAATCTTTATAACCTGTAATCTCTAGCTTTCAATAGAAGCCAAGAGGAGACTGAGTTTTATGCCCAGCCATATTTGTTTGAACCAGAATGTGGACCAGGAGGAGGCTGGCGGAGAAGCGGCACAAACAACAGAACTGAGGAGACGGAGAGTTTACGATCCCTTATTTACACTGCACGTGTCTACGTCGTCTGTCAAAAATAGACTTGCCACCTATCTTTAGGGAAGCGTCGTGGTGAGCCGCTTCTGAAACGTGCTGGTGTAAACACAAGCATTGACTCAAGTGGCCGCGGATCAGCACCGGTAGCCTTGTCGCAGCCGTAACGCACCGCCGCGGTGGTGCTCATGCGGGATATGCAAAGCTTTACCAACAGAGGTTGAGAGTGTTTGCTGCCATGAATGGCCAATTGGAATGCCACCTTTAAGGCAGGAACACATCAAGGCGACGGTTGGCCATCGGGCAGTTTTTTAAAGGGGTCATATAATGCTCACACTGCGCCTGGATCCTACATCATAAGCTGGGACTCCACTCTCTCGTGAACGCGCATGACGGCTAGCGGAAGCTAGAGATTACAGATTTAAATATGGATATTTTTCTTACACAAACGCATCGCTTTGCTTCAGAAGGCCTTTATTAACCCCCTGGAGCCGTGTGGACTTCTTTTATAATGGATGGGTACAATTATTTGGACTTCAAATTTTGGGGCACCATCCACTCCCATTATAAAGAATGGATTACCCTGGACATTATTTAATATGACTCTGAATGTATTTATCTGAGAGAAGAATGTCATATACATCTAGGATGTCTTGAGGGTGAGTAAATCATGGGGTAATTTTCATTTTTGGGTGAACTATCCCTTTAAACAAAATAAGAAAAATTTGGACATCTTTATCCTGTTCAAAAGTTATCACCCCCTGGCTCTTAATGCATCGTTTCCTTCTGGAGCATCAGTGAATGTTTGAACCTTTTTTAATAGTTGTGTTTGAGTCCCTCAGTGTGAAAAGATGGATCTGAGAATCATACAGTCACTGCTGGAAAGGGTTCATATATGCAAAAGATACTGGAAATCTGAAGAATTTTCAGGACCTGGAGGATTTTTCTGAAGAATACTGGGCCGTTTAACTGCTCA
This sequence comes from Megalobrama amblycephala, assembly GCF_018812025.1. Lineage (NCBI taxonomy): Eukaryota > Metazoa > Chordata > Actinopteri > Cypriniformes > Xenocyprididae > Megalobrama > Megalobrama amblycephala. The sequence goes on along the minus strand of NC_063061.1, from coordinate 26,908,354 downwards.
GGACAAACAAGGGACACATTAACAACCATCACAAAAAAAAAAAAAAAAAAAACACGGTCGTAGATCATCTGGGTAACCACACACAGTATTAAGAATCAAGGGTTCACAAAATTTTGTGTGGGATGTTTTTATAAATTCAGCATTTTTTTATTTTTTTTGTCTTGTGGACCATATGTAAACATTTTTATTAAAAATATCTTTCCCAGGACAGTACTAAATAAAACATAACATGCATATTGTATGATCCCTCTTATTTTGTTAAAATTATTCACATTTTCACAGATTCTGCAAGGGGTTCACAAACTTTCAAGCAGCACTGTACATATATATATATATATATATATATATAAAATTAGGGCTGTCAAGCGATACATTTTTTTAATCAAATTAATTACACAATGTGGTGAATAATCTAATTGCTAATAATTAATCACAAATGAACTGAACATAAAATTTAGCTAGAGTATCAAATAGACATTAAAGTAGCTTTAGAAAAAAAAATTAACAAAGAATTTATTACACAAACTTTTAGGCTTCAATGGCCATGTGTCACAAGCCAGGTTTCCATCCAATATAGCTGATAGATTCGTCGATAAAATTTCTCAAATGTCGACAATCTTTTTCTGTTTATCTTTAGCGCATACATTCTAGGTCGATACTTTAAAATATTGGATTAGAAACACTTTTTGTTGAGAAAAGGGGTTTTAACACAAATAACTGTGGTGTCACATGACAGAATTAGCCTACAGCCTACATGCAGCATCCACGTTTGTGGTGTTGCTCCCGTTAAATCTCAGTTTCTCTGTAGTTCAAAAGTGCATCACAAGGATGAAGAAAATAGTGTCTCTGCAGCTCGACACAAATAAGCGGGATGTCAGTCAAATTAAGGAAGAATGATGGAATTTCCAATGTTGACAAAAAGAAAGGTAAAATAAAATACAGAAATGTTACTTCAGTATCTAAATAAATAAAAGCACTGTCATAAAATTGTTAGTCTGTTTCGATTTCATGATCAGAAGTGGTTCTAGGCTACATGACAAATGAAAATCACAAACATGTGTAGGGCCACGTTCGACAGGACTTACCAAATGACGTTACCAATATGACTAAACAAAGCTTAATTTGACCAAGGATTCATTTGCTGACACCAAAATCCCTGGGGGCACTGGATAGCTCCTAATTCCAGCTAGTCAGCATTAAGAGAAGTGGTAATGTGACTTAAGAACAGAGAATATCTGTTCTGAGGCCTTCCTGATCACATTAAATTTATAGACGCTCACAAAACCCTTTTGTATCAAACAAACAGAACAACGGATCCACACAGACATCCTCCTGATTAGGAGTCCGTTTTGACCCGGTCACTGTTTAAACTCTGCTTAAGGACTCAATCTTGAATCTCAAAAGGACAATTGTCGATCATTTAAAATATTAACTATATCCAGAATAACACATGCTATGATGTGATTACTAACATGTTGGAGTCAATGCATTATATGTTTGTATTCCCGTATGCATTTCCTTTCTCTTGTAATCATTGTTTTAATTAGGTCAGTCTAGTAATATGTGTGTAAGAAGTGTGTCATATTTGAGTTCTAAATACAGGATTTATAATTCTCTGTAATTCTGTGTGAATGAAACATTGAAATTCAGTATCAGGAAAATATTAGGAAACGTTATAAAGTTGTTAATAAAACAGGAGAATGTTCCGCGGATATCACGCGATGTAATCAATAGACAATAGACGGGGCGTGTCTAATCTCCGTAGCAACGTCTCATTGGAGGATCGCATCTGAAGGATGGAGCCAACTTGCTCCTTTAAAACTATGCTGTCCCAAACAAGCTAGTTGTTGAAGTTGAAGCACCGCTACTTTGACCACGGCTGAAAAGTTGTTTGGGTTATGCTGAAAAGAAGAAGTTAGAGATACTTTGACCATGGCTGAACTTTACATCTAAAGCGCCACAGCTGCTTTGTCCCAATGGTTGACTTTCCATCTAACAGTCGCCGACTATATTCATCCACGAGCCGCTCAGCTGATACTTCTCACCCAACAGCCGTCGAAATCCAGAACTCCAGAACACTCCGTGAACTATCTGACCAAAGTCTCCCAAGAAGAGAGCCGCTCAAGCCAGATGCTCAGAACAGCGCGTTTCACCAGCCGGCAACTTCCTTCAAAGCTTCCGCGCTACCCAACGCCGGGCTTCCCTGAAAAGACGTCACCGCAAAACAGCCAATCCGAGTTGGGATTCCGCTCAACAAGAGCCACGAAACACCCACCTACCTCAGCTGTCAGAGTGAACGCAGGTACAAGCAAAACTTCTCTCTCTCTCTTGCTGGAAACTGGTGAAACCGAAAGAATCAAGCCAAAGCTCTGCTTTTGTGATTTTCCTCAGGTTATGAGTTAAGTTAGCACTGAACTTGGGACTTTTCATAGCTCATATCAACTCCGCGAATGTGTGTGCATGTATGTATGTGTGTGTGTGTGTGTCTGTGTGTTTAGCCTTAGTTTCTTGTAATCATTAGAAGTAGTCAATAAAGCTTGTTTTGATTTTCACATATACGAGTTTCTTGTGCTGTGTATCAAATTACTGTCTTAAACTCAAAGATCAGTTACCTCTTGCTTATAATAATCATAATAAAATATTGTTACTGTTGGCCACAGAATAATATTTTATCCAGAATTGATAAAATACTTTAACCTCAATTTTTTGCTGGACGAATAATTGATGAAGTGTTAAATATTAATTCTGAATCATTTACAGTGAATCAATTACAGTTGATTAGATTCTTATTCCCTGTAACTTAATTACCCCTCTTTATACTTAATTGAGCTAATAAATAGGCGAAGTCCTACATATATTATTTGGTGGAGAATGCAGGCAGTTTAATCTAATTTGTACACAAAACAAGTAACTTGTGTGATTGTATCTTTTCTATTGATCCGGAAGATAGATTAGAAACAGAAACGAGGCTTTTGATTGTCATAACAATGATTGCACATAAGGCGCGGTGGATGAATGAAATCTGAACTCGAGTTGTTTGTCTGACTAGATTATTGTAACGCTCTACTGGGTGGTTGTTCTGCTCGGCTTTTAAACAGACTACAGTTGGTCCAAAATGCGGCAGCTAGAGTTCTTACTAGAACCAGAAAGTATGACCATATTAGTCCAGTTCTGTCAACATTACATTGGCTCCCTATTAAACATCGTATAGATTTTAAAATCTTGCTACTTACTTATAAAGCTCTAAATGGTTTAGCTCCCCAGTACCTAAGTGAGCTCTTAATGCATTATAGTCCTTCACGTTTATTGCGATCTCAGAATTCAGGCCAGTTGATAATACCCAGAATATCAAAATCAACTGAAGGCGGCAGATCCTTTTCCTATTTAGCACCTAAACTCTGGAACAATCTTCCTAGCATTGTTCGGGAAGCAGACACACTCTGTCAGTTTAAATCTAGACTAAAAACACATCTCTTTGCTCTTGCATACACATAACACATTATCAATACATTAACATTTTTCAAATCCGTTAAAGGATTGTTACGCTGCAATAATTAGGTCGGCCGGAACCGAGAACATTTCCTATAACACTAGATATACCTGTACATCAGAATAAGAATGGCATCTACGCTAATATCTGTCTCTCTGCTTATCCTGAGGTTTGCCGGGTGCTGGATCCAGGCCGTATCCAGATCAGATGGAGAACCTGTGTCTGGACCTGACTACAACGTAGCCCAGGAGACAATGGGCCTACAGATCCAGTTCTGGCTGCATCTATAATTCAGATTTTTAATCCCCGTATCCGCTTACATATATTTATATATAATCTATTTTTAATCTCTATAATAAAAATGTATAATTCAGATTTTGATCTCCATATCCATTTACATATATTATATATATCTTCCAAGGGGTTTTTTCCCTCCTAGGACTTTTTTCCCAGTGTTAGCACGCTGGGTTTTTCTCCTAGGGGGTTTTTTCCACCCCTGGGAGTCAGCCGACATTGGCTTAATGTAGCACCATCTTGTATATGTTACATATTACCACGCTTGTTTGTACAGCTTATTTTTAACCACTTCCCTTTTTTCTGTGCTTCTAATATGTAAAGCTGCTTTGAAACAATTACCAATTGTAAAAGCGCTATATAAATAAATTTGACTTGACTTGACTTGACTTGTACGTCCTGTTGTTGTTAAAATTGCAGTAAATTAATCTAAGATTGTCTGTCAAGACGAAAAGAAAGTCGCCTGAGAGCGCACCAGGATGGAGTAAGCGTGTTCCTTGCTTTTGTTCCTTTAAGGCCTTGTAGCTATAGTGGATAATATTGCGTGTTCCAATGTTATTTCAACTAAGCTAAAATCCCTGCATGGTTACATTAGAGAGTAGCTACCTAATATGCCGCCTATATCCGCTCATTTGTGAGATGAGATATTAATACTCGTAAATACTGTGCGTGTCTGAGTTTGATTTGAATGGGATTATTTTGAAAATTCTTGATCAAGTATTTGTTACAGTAAATCCTGCAAGTTGTTGCGTGTCCAGAAACTGACACGAATAATTCAGATTGCCGAGATCTCAGTAACGTTACTAATATTAATTGCAGAAAAATCTGTGGATTAATATGCCTCACTCTAACGTGTGGGGGTTGTTCAGCTCTGAAACACGAGAAGCTGAATGGTTCATTGTGAATGAACTGCGCTGTCAGTTCAATAATTATTGTGCTTGTGTTGTTTATTATCTGTGTGCAAAGAGTATAGAACAAGAGTATTCTTTGTTGTGCATCACGGTCACCACGACAGTGACAGCTGTAACCCGGATGCCCTAAGAAACCTTTTCCGGGACAACCTTTAAATGCGCATGCACAGTCTGCCAGCGCCATATTTAACTGTGTGTAAACAAAGCTTAGCATAAGCTGAGCTAGCTAAAACTAACGCGGTTGCATTACAGTCTATGTAAAGCTAGAAGCATCGCTAAAGGGCTAGTGGCTAGCATAGCATTTTGTGGTCTGAATGCAATGTTGCAATGTTGGAATGACTTCTTTCTTACTGAACTTTAATTCACTCTAGTGCTTTCACCTCTCTCTAACTTACACATCTTATCTTTTCTCATCTCCTCCCATTTGAGAGAACGTGACAAATGTTAAATTAATAAACCTGTTTTGTTAATCTCATTTGTTGAAGAGTTGTCTCTCTCCTAAATTTACTCTTGTCAGTTAAACGCTGTTTTGTTTTATAATTAGCAATCGTCCTGATTACTTTTAATGACATTTCCTGTTATTTGTAACTGCTGTTATTGATTTTAATGACATCGGGGAATATGAATTTTTGATTGGGAATTTTAATTCGATTTCAATTTTAATTGAAAATCAATTTCATAATCAATTGCAGTTTAGCTTTCATATGGTAAGGATATTTGTGGATTAATTTAATGGTAGTAGCTCACAAACCTCTTTCAATTGTAATCATTAACTAATCATTATTGCTTTGAAATTTTAATTTCATTAGTCATTAATTAGGATTTGGGCTTCCCTATTTCAGATGATACTTGATTGATTAATTTGATTATAATTACTCTCAATGTTTAATGCTGAACCCATTACAATTTTAATTCACAACTATAATTTCCAAATTTGAATTCAAATTTCATTTAAAATAAAGTTTAGTCTCAGACTTTCACTCCCTTAGTCTTTGATTTAATTCATTTATTTAAAGGAAAATTTGGGGGTCTTCCTCAATACCTGGGTCAGTTAACTTCTCCTGCTAGCGCAGCAAGCTAACCCCCTAGTTGTGGCAACTCCCCAGCGCCACCACGCTGGCAACCCTGTAATTTTTCCAAATTTTGGGAGCAAAACTTTTTTCTTCTCTTTTTTCTCTCTCTCTCTCTCTCTCTCTCTCTCTCTCTCTCAGCTGTCCTCTTCTGGTTTGACTACTGCTGCTGGTTTTGGATTTTTACCTGTGAAAGTCATAAAAGCAGAGTGTTTAAGAAATATTTAACAAATATTTGCGGAACACTTCTTTTAAAATAGTATGACAATTACTTTACCTTCCCTCCTCATCCTGTTGTCCTACCCAGCCTAAGCTCAAGCAGGTCGACAAGGAGACTGGTAGGCATCCATAAACCCCGAGCACGCATCTAGAAGCGCTTTGAGTGGTGCATGGTTGTCAATCCTACTAAGCTGAGAAACCAATACTGTCATTGTTATTGTTTTTCTTTCGCCCCGAAGGGAATTTTAATAACAATCACAGTCCTGGTGCTTCGAAATCTTTTTCCAAACCCCTGTCTAGAACCATCCTTCTAAATTAAATTTTACAAAACTCATTCTGCAAATAGTGTTAAAGACGAAAACTTCATTTTATAGGGAAACTGGAAGCACCCCATTATTATTCTGCACTTTGCTAAATGCTATTCTGTTGTTTCGTGCTCTTCTTTTCTTCTACTCTTCTCTAGCTGTGCTACCTGTGTTTGCTTACTGATTCTTTCCGCAGAGTCTCCGAGTTAGAAGCACATCCACAAGAGGACCACAGTCGAGAACCAGTCTTACCTGCACATTTACACACTCATTACTCATTCCCATTAGCCCACACTTGACATTGCACCCTTACACCTTTGATTTGCCCTGCTTGTATTTGTATTGCTTGTTTTGTTGTGTTTTGTTCTTTTCTTCAAGGTCTGTGTCAGTTTCGGGTTTAGATCTCCCTCGCAGTGCCAAACATGTCTCGCACAACAGACCCTGCTGGACACTGGAAAGATCTGGAGACCTGGCTAAGTGTTGTAACAGACAGCCTCCTACCTAAGGCCGCTGAAACACTAAAGCATCAGACACAGGACCAGCTGGATGACAACATAGCAAGCCTCATGAAACAAGACCCAAGCCAGAGCTACAGTCACAAAGAACTAGCCAAGATCATCGGCTCCTTAAGCCACACACTCATCGCCACCCTCAAACTGAACGACAGGCAAGCCGCCCATCGCCAGCAGGAGCTGACATGTGCACAACGACGCATCGAACAGCTGGATCTCTCCGACAAGCTACAGTACGCAGAACAGCTACTGGAGAAAGCAAAGGCTGACTTCAGAGACAAGAACAGCCGAATTAAAGCTCTCGAAACTCACCTGAATGAGTCAAGAAATGAGGTCAGCCACCTAAAACAACAGCTTGACTACATCAAAGAAGAGTCCGACAGTATTAAAGAGGAACTCAAGCATGCATATGAAATGCGCTGTGAGCCGTCAAGAACATGTCGGACACCGACTTCACCTTTGCCAAGCAGGATGGGGTCCCCTGTTCCCGGACTGGCACATGATCAGAAGGGGGCAGTGCCAAAACAGTCACCAGCTCCTTCTGAAGAATCCTACCTCCCCACTAAGCTAAAAGAACGTGCTCCAGCCAGCCACAGATCATCTCATGGCTTGGACCTCAGAGACCTTGACAAGCTCTGGCAAATTCACTCCAAATGTGCCATGTAGTCCAAATGTTCAGAGTTATCTGCAAGATATTGACTTCCATCTGGAAATGAGACCCAATGTCACTGACAAAGATAGACTTTATTTGCTCAGAGCCACATCCAGCTCTGAAGTGCACAGCTTCCTGGACCGGCAGCCTGCCCACACAAAGACTAATTACCACCTGCTCCAAGAGACTAATTACCACCTGCTCAGAGTTTGCCGACCCTGAGTCAGAACAAGGACTAGTGGCTGCCCTGGAAACAAAACAAGGTCGTCATGAATCTCCTCAAGTCTTCTATAGCCGACTCAGGCTAGCATACTTCGGGTCTCGCAACGAACAGAACATGGAGGAGGAATTGAACTTCAAAACTCTCTTCCTGAGAAACCTCCATCCTAGGGTGAGCCACCATCTTGGCGTCCTTGCCTGTCCACGCACAATGAGTGCTCACAGTTAAGAGACTTGGCGCACAAAGCCTACTGCAAACAGAAGATGGCCTTAGAAAAGGGCACCAAAACCACCGCAGTTCTTGACTTCAACACACAGAGTCAAGGGCTGGCCCTAGAGGGCACCCAGCATCAAGACCTTGCCAAGCCGACACCCAAAGAGTGGAATGCATCCTCGTCCAACAGAGAGTGGGACTCCCACACTGGTACTCGACCTAAACAGAGAGATAACCGCTGGGATGGACCACGTGGACGACAACGCTCACCTGGACGTCACTGGGAAAATTCATGGAACCAATCAAGACCTCATGAGAGTCATTGGGAGAAAACCTGGAATCAGCCAAGCTCATTTGGAAACCCCAGAGGAAAAAGCTCATGGGAATCCAAGGGAAAACGACAAACACAGCCTGGAGCAGACATCCCAAGGAATCAACGAAAAAAGCTGACAGAGCTCAAAATAAATCCATACCAGAACAAAAGACCTTACCTTGTTTCGACTCTCAAGAGCTGATGAAAATGATGATGAAAGAGTTCTTCCAACGAAAGGAGGACGACCGGAAGAGGGAAGAGAAAGCGAAACCAGATTCATCCTGACTAGCGGCCGGACGAGATGGCAGCGACCACCTGACTCAACACACCCCAGAGAACAGCACCTCATCTCTCTCCCAGAGAACCCCAAGCACCATAACTTCAAACAGACAAGAAGTCCCACCTGAACATCCTGCAAAACAGTCAGAAACTGATCCAACACCTGATGGGTCAGATCACAGCAGCATCCAACAAACACCTGCTGTGGAAACCACTCCAGTTCCTGAAAGTGCCGTCTTGGTCGTCTGCCACTCCTCTGAAGAAAACGAAATAAATGCTGACATCCTACCTCTCTCATCCCAAACTCCAGTCTCCCAACTCCTGGGTGATCTTATCGAGAAAGGTATAGCAAGAAAGTTTTACCTCTCTGTTATCATCGAACAACACATCAAGGTCGAAGCCCTCCTCGACACTGGAGCAGATATCACCCTAATGTCAACAGAACTCCTTGAAGAAGTCCAAAACAGAACAAAGAGGCCTAACGGAACCTTCAAAGGTGTGAGCTGAACCTCCAAGCATATTCCCACGCAGGCCTACAACTAAAACATGTGTCCCCAATTCACCTAACTGTGGGACCAATGAACCTTGTTCACCCAGTATACGTCTCACCACTCAACACATATCCTCTCCTCATTGGGAAGGACCTGCTTAACCGCTTTGAACCCTTAATAGACTTCAAACACCTGAAGATATGGACACAAGTCCGTGAGCCTCTGCCCCTCCAGTCAGTAAACTCGAACGAATTGCAGTGTCAAGCCACAGACATCGCCCCCCATCCACTGACTGACGATGCAAGTTCAAAGTCAAGAGCAAGTTCCACTTCAAACAACAAGAACCAAGACCCATTCCTCTGCTCACTGCAAGCGTCAGACTCAGGTTCCCTCCGAATCATGACTGCCATAAATGTCCAAGACACATCAGTGCCTGATGCAGCATTAGCTCTGTGGGCTGAAAACTCAGCTATCAGCCTGAAGCTCTTCAGAACATTGAAGCAGAAAAATCAGAGCATACCACACGTCTCGAAGCATAGCCGCTTCCCTCTCAATCCAAGGTCAACAACCATGGCTACCTCCAAGATCGTCTGTGCTGCAGACATGCGATGGAACGACAGACTCTTGAGTCACTACTTCCTGGTTGTCCCCAACCTGCCTCATGACATCTACATAGGAGCAGACATCATGGTCCATCTCAACGCCTGCGTTGACACCGTGAATGACGTCATATGGGCTCCCTTGTCACACCAATTGACATCTTCAGTCAACCTCAAGAATCTTCGATCTGGTCAAACAATGCCAGACGCATGCGCCATGATCAACGAGCAAGAAGCCACAGTCCCCGCTTACAGCAAGAGTGTCAGTGTCCGCCTCAACAATGCGACCTGGCCAGACCCTTAACAGTAAGCTAGGCTTCTTCCAACCTTCCAGGACCTGCCTAAAACTAGGACTGACCTTGGAAGCCACACCTCTCATAGAAGTGTCATCTCGTGCTGTGTATGTGTTGTTTAACAACTGTACGGCCAAAGACATCAATGTGCCAAAAGCCAGTCACCTGGGATGGCTCATCAACCAGGCGTTCCATGACATGTCATCGGCCACATACCAGCCAAACTAATTTCAGACGAATGCCACAACACTGTAACTTTTACAAAGCCTCATGAGATCATCGCCATCACTTCTATTCTGCCGGTGCCTAAAGAAAGCGTCTGCCGATCAGAACTTACAGATGACACTCACCTCGCCGTCTACGCTGTGTCAACACAGACCCACACAGTCCCTCAAATGACTCAGAGGAACCCTTTGCTGGGTTCAATGCACAAGTCCAACAAATCCTGAGCGAGGCGGATGCCCTCCACAGTGAAATGGATCGCCAAGGACTTAAAGAAGTTCTGTGCAAATACAAAGACTCCTTCGCAAAGGATTCCCTGGACTGTGGCCTGACTGATATCCACATGGTGCACATCCCAACACACCCAAATGCGCCACCGACATTTGTGCGGCAGTACAAGATTCTGATAGCATCATACGAATCAGTGCAAGATATCATTGACTCCATGCTACAAAAGGGGGTCATCCGACCCTGCAACAGCACCTACTCCGCCCCGATATGGCCAGTCCTAAAGCCAAACGGCAAATGGCGCCCCACCATTGACTATCGCAAATTGAACCAGCAAGTTCCCTTATCGCGATGACCTATGACTCAGTTGGACCAAGAGATTCCCAAGATCAAAGGCTCAACGATTCTATCTACACTGGACGTTTGGACAATCCCTGTCCACCCTGATGACCAACACAAGTTGGCGTTCACCTTTGGCAATCGACAATTCACCTTCACAAGGTGCCCCTTTGGCTATGCCAACTCTCCAGCCGAATTCAACATCTTTCTGAACAAAGCTTGCCCCGATGCCAGAGCCAGAGGCAACCTCATTTATGTTGATGATATCCTTGTGAAAAGCAACAATGTGGCAGACCACCTCAAAGAAATCGACCACGTCCTGAACCAGCTGACAACAGCAGGAGCGAAAATTGCCCTCCACGAAGGACAATGGTGTAAAACCAAGGTAAATTATGTTGGCTTGCTCGTCGGACGAGGCGGCATTGAACCGCAGTCCAGCCGTATGCAAGCAATACAAAACATAAAGACGCCCACTAACATCTCTGAGCCAGGAAGCTTTCTGGGAGTGTGCAATTACTCATGACAGTTCATCGAGAACTATGCCGACATCGCACGACCACTGACTTCCCTCCTGAAGAAGGACAAACCCTTCGTTTGGTCGGAAGCCCAGGACACAGCCATGAGCAAGCTTAAAGGTGATAGAGAGGATTTTTTCCTCCAATCCTCAATCCAAAGACTGTTACTGAGTTTTTCAAATGAGCGCATGCGTAAGAACAGCCCCTCTCCTTCACAGCTCTGTAACGTCTGGACCAATCAGCCACACAATTATTCATTGTATTTAATGAATTACCCATAAACTCACTCTCACTATCAAAGTTCTCTGAACTCATCCCCCTAAAACTGTAACCAGCATCCCAATGTTGCTAGCACACAGGCCAACCTAGGTGTCCTGTTACAGTTATATGGTACTTTTATGATCCAGAAGAATTCTGGAGAGACTAGTGACTCATTCTTCCTGAGAAGGACAAATAAACTCTCTTAATCCTATGTATTCTCTATATAACCACTTGGGAAATGTATAAACATGTATCCAATTTTCCCATCTCATGACTTTCCTTTTATAAGCTTTATTCTATGTATTAATTCTCTCTTTTGAACTATTTTGGTATTAATGTTCCATAGTTGCAAATGTATAGTTAACTGAGATCACATTGGCAGCATGTTTGGTATCTACGGACTCCAACTTTAATTTCCTATTTGGTAATTTATGTTACATGTTACTAACTCTGTGACATGTTAGAATTATAGGAAGCTAGAAGGTTATTCTCTCATTCATCCAATCCAGTGTCTTATGCTAATATCTTGCTACAGAACAAAGACTCGTAAAACTTCCCTCTTAAAGGGGAACTCCTTATTGGCTCAGACACCTTAAGAGGGTGTGACATCTTCACCCCTTATATTCACTGATCACAAGGAACCCCCTCTCTTCCTGCTCATCCTCCTCTTCTTCTTTTTTTTCTGACAAATGCTGATGTCAAGATGATGCTGTAAGAAGCTAGAAGCTTCTAAGGAACCCCAAGCTTGTGCCAGGCCTCGGCCTAGACCTTCCATTCACCAAAGATCCTCTGAATCCAACTGGTTCTCTTTCATCAAGACAATATCAGCAAAGATTCAACGGGAGCCTCCACAAATTGCATCAGGACAGTTTTAATTCAACTTGGAGAGACATGCAAGTATCAAACTTAGTCTCATTATCGGATACATTGAGTATCCTTACCTCTTTGAAAGAGGGGCCTGTTAAAACTAAACTGATGGTTTGCTCAAGGCTGTTGATCTGCTGAAATGTACAACAATGCTGTAACCTCTTGCTTCCTGTACTCTGCTTTAGCCCTCTCTCTCTTGGTAAACTGTATGCATGTATGTGTGTGAATGTTAGAGTAGTTTAAGTATTTAGTCTAGTTAATAAAGTCTTGTTCATGTCACACGTAAGGTTGTCCGTGTTTTGCGCTCATATACGGGAGTCCCTATTCATGTCGGTCCTGACTACAGGCTTTTAGTAGAATAAGATTGTTATTTCCCATAACCTGGAAATGAACATTTCTTAGAATTAATAAACAATTAACACTGTGTGTTCATTGAACAACAGGTTAATTGATTGTAATATTAATTTTATTACATTAAGTTAATTTTATTAACTGATTAAAATATTAATAATTAATTATAACTAGTTATGATTAATTATTCATATTTATTTTGAGCTAATTTGCTACAGCTCATTTCAAAGGAACGCCTCCCAAAACTCGTGCACGAATATTGGAACACGAGTGTTTACCACCGGCATTCGCTGTGTCGTGTTTTTTGGATTCATTATGTCGGACTCACCGCAGGTAACTCATAATCTGCAGTTGTTATTCCTGTCTCCTGACAAAAACATTGCATGCAGCACCTGTGGAGTATGGAAAGTTACTGGAGAGCGCAGCCGTGCTCGTCTCTCACAAGGAACGTCACGGCAGTGATTGACAAGCCAGAGGGCCAATCCGTGCACGTCTCTCACAAGGAACGTCACGGCAGTGATTGACAAGCCAGAGGGACAATCGTCGCGTAAACGATTGGCTGATGTTTTTAAGGCCCTACCTCGTACACAGATGATGTATATTAATATTATTACTTTCAGTGCACCTAATAAATAGTCTTTTATCAGTTAGTAAAGACAGTTTCAAGTAATATTGCAAAAATGTATAAAACAAAACATCCTCTTTAGCACCTTTAAACAACGCTTGTGCTCCACCCCATGCCTGGCCTACCCCGACCCAGGAAAAGAATTCTATCTGGAAGCTGGATTCTCCAATCATTGCCTCAGTGCGGGTCTGTACCAGCTCCACGACAAAGACAAACGGGTGGTCGCTTATGCCAGCAAAACCTTGCTTCCCCCAGAATGCAAATACTCAGACTGCGAAAAAGCCTTGCTTTGCACTGTATGGGCCATTCAGCGTTTCTCCAACTACATCGGAGCTCAGAAGGTTCATCATTGAAACGTGTCACCAACCAGTGACATTCCTCAACAGCCAACGAATCAGGGATGGCGTGGTAACCAACGCCCACATAGCTACATGGTTAATGACGCTCCAAGGACGAGATGTCGAGGCAAGATATGCCCAAAACCACAAATCCTCACTGGGAAACGGGCTAGCAGCCTGTCAGACCTGGTCAACGGACACGCTGAATACCTCAGCAGAAGCCAAAGAACCGGCACCACCGCAACTGACGAACTATAGGTACTTTGAGGAGAATGTGTGTGAAGGCATGCCCACAGCATATGTCGATGGTTGCTCCTACAATCAACAGGGCAACTTGAAAGCGGGAGCAGGCGTGGTCTGGCTCAACAATGACCCTTGCCCACCACAACAGTTCAAGTTAGGCCATCACTCATCGCAATATGCAGAGATAGCAGCCATTCTCATCACCCTACAACTGGCCGCCTCCCACAACATCAAAGAACTCCTGATATGTACTGACTCGAACTATGCCCGTCTAAGTTTCACATGCCATCTAGCCGGATGGAAACAGAACAGATTCAAGACGGCTAACAACAAGCCTGTAAAACATCAGGAACTTTTCCAAGCATGCGATGCCATTGTCACCACACATGACATGATCATCTACTGGAAAAAGGTCCGTGGTCATTCACGCCAACCAGGGCAAGACAAAGATCTCAATAACCAAACCGATGCCCTTGCCAAAGCAGGTGCATCACATGGAGAGCCTTGGAAATTCCCATCCCTCCCACCCAACCCTTCAGTTGCAGCCATAACCCGCCGCCAGCACGCCATTGGCGCGCAAACCCCCGCCTCCTCCCATGTTGAACTCTCACCTCAGTTCACTGCTGATGATCTCCTCACCCTCCAAGCATCGGATCCCATGCTGCAAACCATTGCCGCTCACATTTCCGACCCGATAACTCATCCCATTTCCACCTCCAACCTATCCAAGTCCTCTGATCTCCGCCACCTTCACTCAATCAAGCACATGTTACATCTCAAGGACGGCATTCTCACATATGTCCCTGAGCCCCTAACTGCGCCAAAGCTTGTAGTTCCTCAGAGCCAAAGGGGGATGATGCTGACACACGCCCACGATGCACCATGCGCTGGACACCATGGCGCCAAGGCCACCTATGAAACGCTCAAACAAGTAGCATATTGGCCTGGCATGCACCAAGATGTGACGGAATACGTAAAAGGATGCCTGGTGTGTTGCCAGTTCCAACCGACAAACCCAAACCACAGAGCACCACTACAACGGAAAAGAATGACCTTCCCATGGTCAGACCTCCAAATAGATTGGGTAGGACCCCTGCCACGGTTAACATGGGGTAACAAATACTTCCTCACCGTGGTTTGCGAATTCACAAAGTGGGTAGAGTGTCTCCCAGCTCCCAACGATACAGCAGAAACAACAGCCTGCCTGTTAATGAACCACATCTTCTCAAGATTTGGACTGCCTCTCAGAGTCAACTCTGACCAAGGAACCCATTTCACCGCTGAGGTTATGCTAGAAGTATGGAAACTCTTGGGCATACAGGCCAAGCTTCACATAAGCCATCATCCAATTTCTTCAGGGCAGGTTGAACGGGCCAAAAAGACAGTGGCAAACATGTTGAAGAAGTATGTGTCCGCCAACCAAAAGGATTGGGATATCAAGCTCCCTCTGGTACTGATGGCCATCAGGTCTACCACCAGTCTACCGGAGTAGCCCCATTTGAAAGGATGACAGGGCGACAAATGACACTACCGCTGCACCTGCTGTACCAACCTGGTGACATGAACCTTGTCACCGCCTACACCACTTACCAGTATCTGGAAGAGTTGAATCAGCACCTGAGAGCGACTTTCGCCTTCGCACAACAAAACCTCCAAAGAAGCACGGAAGGTCGTAAAGCCTACTACTACAAAAAGGCCTCTTACCAAGAACTCAATGTCGGAGACAAGTGTGGTACTACAGCTTCGCCCAGCCAAGGCAGAAAGCTCCCCATCGCCTATCAAAGAAATTCCTACCTCACTGGACAGGACCACATGAGATTGTGGACAAGCTCTCACCTGTCGCCTACCGAATCAAAATCAGACAAGGCCGCAACGAGCCTGTCCTTCGATGGGTCCATCGAAACCAGATAAAGAGGTACCAAGGTTCCAACCGACAGGAAAAGGGGGAGGTTCAAACCCACTGACACAGACCGACAATCCCATACTCTACACCCCACTAATGACTTTGTCATTCTAGGGAAAGTTTTTTTTTACACAACACTTACACATACTCCTCCATGGCACTGCTAGTGACAACCTCTAGTAGAAAGGAGTTGCCTCACACATGTGACACTCACTTTGCTCTCGTAAACTCAGTGTCCTTGTGTCTCTTTGTGTTTTCTTTTCTCTCTCTCCTCATGCTTTCTTTTTCCTCTTTCGCTATCATTAGTCTTCCTCCTCAGCTTGCCCATTATCGATTCGAATAATATTTACCGGCTCAAAGACGTTGTGAATGTTTGATTTTGGCAAGGGAACACCTATGTCAAAATACACATTCCTGAGGTCGTGACGTACCACGATAACAATGAACAGTTGTACCCGGCCCCAAATTGAGGCAACGCAAGCTGAAACCATAGGAAACCGATGGTTAGTCAACACCCCTGCATGTACCGCTACCCTTACCTATGATCAACACGATACTGCCATGTGCATTATTCTGCCTAACCAAACTCTCTGGATCAGTGTCCCTAAGGGCTCGATCCTCCACATCGACGATCTTGCATTGTATCACCTTGGCGACAACGAGTACCAAGCTGAACTTGAAATCTCACCGTTCTTCAAACAGCATTCCTTCGTCCTTGATCCAGAATTGGAAGAAAGGATCAGGGAGGCAGGAACGCAACTTATTGATCTGACTCCTGTTGATACAGCCTTAGAAGCTATAGCTCGCCTTCCGCCCGCTGGCGTGCCATTCATTAGGTCTTGGTCTGCTGCTGACACAGTGCTTTGCATCTCTACCATTGTAGGATATATTGTGACCTTGACACTGGCCTTCCTCCTGCACAAGCGAGTGAACGCCATGCAAGAGTCTTTTGATAGATGCACGTCGGGCGTCCCGCGTATCTTCCGAAGTGATAAAACCGACCAAGAACCTGAACCTGAATTCGAGAACTCAACCAACCTGATTGAGATCATGCCTCTACCTCCTCATCGAACCACTGACAATTAGATCAATCGAAACCACCCAATTACAACTGGTCTTAAACAACACACCCCTATGTTAGTTGAAGTGTTCCTAACCCGTTTATTCCAAGTTATCCAAGCCCTTCACCAGAATTCAGTCAGTGATGGAGATGTTGTTTGTGTCTTGTGTGTGTCTGTTCTCTCTCTGCCTCTTGTTCCAATGCCTGCCGACGTTCGCACCAGGAACCTCGCCAAGCAAAAGGGGGACTGTAGGGCCTCGTTCAACAGGACTTACCAAATGACGTTACCAATATGACTAAACAAAGCTTCATTTGACCAAGGATTCATTTGCTGACACCAAAATCCCTGGGGGCACTGGATAGCTCCTAATTCCAGCTAGTCAGCATTAAGAGAAGTGGTAACGTGACTTAAGAACAGAGAATATCTGTTCTGAGGTCTTCCTGATCACATTATAGATGCTCACAAAACCCTTTTGTATCAAACAAACAGAACAGGAAACACTAATTAAACGGACCTGAAAAGAACAACGGATCCACACAGACATCCTCCTGATTAGGAGTCCGTTTTGACCCGGTCACTTGTGACTCCGGTCACTGTTTAAACTCTGCTTTAAGATCTTGAATCTCAAAAGGACAATTGTCGATCATTTAAAATATTAACTATATCCAGAATAACACATGCTATGATGTGATTACTAACATGTTGGAGTCAATGCATTATATGTTTGTATTCCCGTATGCATTTCCTTTCTCTTGTAATCATTGTTTTAATTAGGTCAGTCTAGTAATATGTGTGAAAGAAGTGTGTCATGTTTGAGTTCTAAATACAGGATTTATAATTCTCTGTAATTCTGTGTGAATGAAACATTGAAATTCAGTATCAGGAAAATATTAGGAAACGTTATAAAGTTGTTAAAAAAAAAGGAGAATGTTCCGCGGATATCACACAATGTAATCAATAGACAATAGACGGGGCGTGTCTAATCTCCGTAGCAACGTCTCATTGGAGGATCGCATCTGAAGGATGGAGCCAACTTGCTCCTTTAAAACTATGCTGTCCCAAACAAGCTAGTCGTTGAAGTTGAAGCACCGTTCACTCCTTGAATTATCTGACCAAAGTCTCCCAAGAAGAGAGCCGCTCAAGCCAGACGCTCAGAACAGCGCGTTTCACCAGCTGGCAACTTCCTTCAAAGCTTCCCCGCTACCGAGCTTCCCTGAGAAGATGTCATCACAAAACATCCAATCCGAGTTGGGATTCCGCTCAACAAGAGCCACGAAACACCCACCTACCTCAGCTGTCAGAGTGAATGCAGGTACAAGCAAAACTTCTCTCTCTCTCTTGCTGGAAACTGGTGAAACTCCTTTAAACTGAAAGAATCAAGCCAAAGCTCTGCTTTTGTGATTTTCCTCAGGTTACGAGTTAAGTTAGCACTGAACTTGGGACTTTTCATAGCTCATATCAACTCTGCGAATGTGTGTGCATGTATGTATGTGTGTGTGTTTAGCCTTAGTTTCTTGTAATCATTAGAAGTAGTCAATAAAGCTTGTTTTGATTTTCACATATACGAGTTTCTTGTGCTGTGTATCAAATTACTGTCTTAAACTCAAAGATCAGTTACCTCTTGCTTATAATAATCAAAATAAAATATTGTTACTGTTGGCCACAGAATAATATTTTATCCAGAATTGGTAAAATACTTTAACCTCAATTTTTTGCTGGACGAATAATTGATGAAGTGTTAAATATTAATTCTGAATCATTTACAGTGAATCAATTACAGTTGATTCGATTCTTATTCCCTGTAACTTAATTACCCCTCTTTATACTTAATTGAGCTAATAAATAGGCGAAGTCCTACACATGACACTTATAAATAAAATAATTTTATAAGTGCAGTTTATTAATATAGAATTTTTTTTTTACATTTGAGTTCTCCCGTCTTGCCATCACCAGCCAGCTGGAGGATGAAGCCCTCAAGACCCTGTTCTGGATCGGGACGAACTTTCACCACCATAACAACCTCCCAGACACCACCGGACTGAACTGGAAGGAAGCCATGCTGATGTGTCTGGAGAGCATGTGGCCCCGATCCAGAACCCCGCCAAGCCCAGTTTCCAATCAGAGACCCACCGCAGATGGAGTAGACGACTCCGCCGTGACATCAGAGCCCGCACCAGGAGGAGCAGCTGAGTATGACATCACACTGGAGCCTGAGGAGAGTCCCGTGACTCCGCCTCTGGCTTCTGTCCTGGTCACTCCACCTTGATCCGTCACCCTGACTCCTCCACCTGCGCTCCTCCCTCCCTCGACGTCTGCTGGGACCTTCGAGACTTTGGCTTCGCAGAGCTCCCTCAAACCGTCAGCTTTACTTGGGTCGGACGTCGCGTCACCTGCACCACGGACTTGTGGGCCATCTGTTGCTCTCCGGCCCTCCCTCAGGCTCTGCCTCCACCCTCGGTCGCTCCAGCTACACCTCAGGGGGATGTACTGTCACACTCTCAGTCACATTCAGTTTGTTTTGGTTTTCATCTGTCACATGTGCTCCTTTGCTCCGTTTTCCCGCCACAATCTATCATCATGGACACTAACAAGATCATTCACAGCTGTATGTCATTTTAGTTAATGATCTGTGTACAAACCAGATTCCAAAAAAGTTGAGACACTGTACAAATTGTGAATAAAAACAGAATGCAATGATGTGGAAGTTTCAAATTTCAATATATTATTCAGAATACAACATAGATGACATATCAAATGTTTAAACTGAGAAAATGTATCATTTTAAGGGAAAAAAAGTTGATTTTAAATTTCATGGCATCAACACATCTCAAAAAAGTTGGGACAAGGCCATGTTTACCACTATGTGGCATCCCCTCTTCTTTTTATAACAGTCTGTAAACGTCTGGGGACTGAGGAGACAAGTTGCTCAAGTTTAGGAATAGGAATGTTGTCCCATTCTTGTCTAATACAGGCTTCTAGTTGCTCAACTGTCTTAGGTCTTCATTGTCACATCTTCCTCTTTATGATGCGCCAAATGTTTTCTATGGGTGAAAGATCTGGACTGCAGGCTGGCCATTTCAGTACCCGGATCCTTCTTCTACATAGCCATGATGTTGTAATTGATGCAGTATGTGGTCTGGCATTGTCATGTTGGAAAATGCAAGGTCTTCCCTGAAAGAGACGACGTCTGGATGGGAGCATATGTTGTTCTAGAACTTGGATATACCTTTCAGCATTGATGGTGCCTTTCCAGATGTGTAAGCTGCCCATGCCAAACGCATTCATGCAACCCCATACCATCAGAGATGCAGGCTTCTGAACTGAGCGCTGATAACAACTTGGGTTGTCCTTGTCCTCTTTAGTCCGGATGACATGGCGTCCCAGTTTTCCAAAAAGAACTTCAAATTTTGATTCGTCTGACCACAGAACAGTTTTCCACTTTGCCACAGTCCATTTTAAAATAACCTTGGCCCAGAGAAAACACCTGCGCTTCTGGATCATGTTTAGATATGGCTTCTTTTTTGACCTATAGAGTTTTAGCCGGCAATGGCGAATGGCACGGTGGATTGTGTTCACCGCCCATGTTGTGATTTCCATTACAGTAGCATTCCTGTATGTGATGCAGTGCCATCTAAGGGCCCAAAGATCACGGGCATCCAGTATGGTTTTCCGGCCTTGACCCTTACGCACAGAGATTGTTCCAGATTCTCTGAATCTTTGGATGATATTATGCACTGTAGATGATGATAACTTCAAACTCTTTGCAATTTTTCTCTGAGAAACTCCTTTCTGATATTGCTCCACTATTTTTCGCCGCAGCATTGGGGGAATTGGTGATCCTCTGTCCATCTTAACTTCTGAGAGACACTGCCATTCTGAGAGGCTTTTTTATACCCAATCATGTTGCCAATTGACCTAATAAGTTGCAAATTGGTCCTCCAGCTGTTCCTTTTATGTACATTTAACTTTTCCGGCCTCTTATTGCTACCTGTCCCAACTTTTTTGGAATGTGTAGCTTTCATGAAATCCAAAATGAGCCAATATTTGGCATGACATTTCAAAATGTCTCACTTTCAACATTTGATATGTTATCTATATTCTATTATGAATAAAATATAAGTTTATAAGATTTGTAAATAATTGCATTCCTTTTTTATTCACAATTTGTACAGTTTGTCCAACTTTTTTGGAATCAGGTTTGTATTTAAGTGCTTGTCTTCCCTATGTTCATGGTCCGGTCTCGTATGCTTTGTGTTGTGTTGCGTTCCTGCCTGTACCAGTTGGATTTCCTAAGTAAAGACTTATTTGAACTTAATCTTCTTCGTTGTGTGTTCCTGCGCGAGCAACACGTTACAGTTAAACTAATGCAGACCATTTAAAAAAAGGTTTATACACAAATAACATGTTTTGGTACATCTGTCTCTGGAAAAAAAAAAATTAACAGCAATTTGATGTTTTTGATGGATTTGATGTTGTTGAACAAATAACCAGAACAAGTAACTTTTTTTTACTTTGAATGCATTCTCAGCTTGACTGGCTTGACTGCATGTTCAAGACTGTTGCAATAAGCAAAGACTGAATATTTCACTGTACCAGTGTTTTTATGGACTGTACACAGCAAATTCATCAGTGTTAAATTTCAAGTGTTAAGGCAATTCAGAGTAAAGTGTTGAAGTTATAGTGTAAAATTTAGAGAAATTAACACTATCAGTGTTAAAAGCTTGTTTGCTTCAGTGTAATCACAGAGTTACAGGTATCCAACACCACCTAGTGTTATTTGCAATATCCGGGCATTTATTCAGCGATCTCGCTGAAGGACTTTTCCAGACGCCATTTTCTCGTGCCATGCGGAGGATAATGAGAAACGACAACTGGTGAGTTAAAGCTACTTTAAAGTTTGCGTTTTAGGGATATTTTATATCAAAATTATTAATTTAGTGTTAGTTTTTTATATTTTTACATACAGGGGTGTATTAACGCGGAAATGATTTATTTGTCCTTGTTCGTTACACAAGGCGCGCCATCTGAAGCGGTTTTAAATATTGCTCCTGTCAGTTATAAATAAGAAGTGTCTCAAAGAAAACGTTTACTCTGTGCTTGTATGGCTTTTGCACACATGAAATTTATCGGAGTACTTGATATGGTAAGTGTGTCGAACATACGGCCCGCAGACAGAGCATAGCCCACGGAGCAGAGCCCTTTTTCAACGGCTCTGCCACGGAGGCGTCCAATCCGGCCTGGGATCATCGAGGGATGATTCCAACAATAATATAAAATTACAGTTAATTGAGACACAATTTTCTATCACTCGCTTTCCTCTCGAGTAAGAGAGATTTTAAAGTTTTAGTGGGCAACTATTTCCGGGGTTTTGTTTGTAATTGTGTAATATCGTGCGCAATCTAATGTTATTCAGCAACGTCAACGTTAATCACTTATTGTCATTGAAGATAAGTGTCACATAAACTAATAAAATACCTCTGATGGCGTTTACTCTATTTTAACAATGAATTTGATGTACGTTCTCTTGTGTAGGAATCAACCGGATCACGAGACACTATACTTTTAAAAATTTCTTCATCAGGTAAGTAATTTGTTTTTTATCTGTAAAGTTGCCATGAGGCTTACATAACCTTGTGAAGTTAGATATTTAATAATTGTGTCTTAAAGTCCTAAAAAGGATTATGATTAATATGAATTCTGCATGTACTGTAAAAGTATTTATTGTATATATAAATCTTGTAAATATCTTTCATGAAAGGGATTTTTTTTTTTTTTTTTTTTTGGTAAGTGCATTCGTTAAACAGGGTAGAAAGATATTGCTGTCATCCTTAGAAGTTGACTGATGATCACCCATCCACAATCCTTCCTGATGGATCACACACCATCCTCAGAGTGTTTCCAAGGCTGCTGGACACTAAAGATCTGGTAAGTATTGGCATCCTTTTTTTCAATTACAATTAATATCCCTAAACTTAGTATATGATTGTCAGAAATATGAATTAAAGTTTCTGTTTCTGTTGCTGCAGATAGCTCAAGGTTTTAGCCTCCTCTTTGGTCCACAAACAGCTGTCAAACTGCTGGAGAAGTGTCCTACATTCTATAAGGAAAAGGTGATCAGAGAAGCAGAGAATTACTACCATCTCAGTGCTCCAGAGTTGGCTGAAGTCTGCCAGGAATCAGTACCATGATAAATCTTCAGAGGATCACCCAGGTATTCATTTCACAGCACTCATGTGACAACACAAAAAAGGGAGGGGAAAAAAATCACTTTCTTGTTTTTGTTTCTTTTTAGAGTGGGACAGTGATATGAGATATTTTCTGCTGCTTCTGCATATCCTGCCACCACAACCTTTTAAAAAAGAAAAAAACTGAAGATCAGCACAGCCCAGGCCATGGACCATCTAGCTGTATTTCACAAGGTACAGTTTACAGGCTACAGTTTGTGATTTTTAGTGGGTAGCACTGTGGTTTCCACAGAGCACTGAAACGCATTAAAAGTCATTAAATGGATTTCACGAAAAAAGGGCCTTAAAATTAATGACTTTTAATTCTATTTAAAGGGTTAGTTCACCAAAAAATTAAAATAACGTCATTTATTACTCACCCTCATGTCGTTCCACACCCATAAGACTTTCGTTCATTTTCGGAACACAAATTAAGATATTTTTGATGAAATTCGATGGCTCAGTGAGGCCTCTATTGAGAGCAAAGCCACCGAACCTCTCAAAATCCATAAAGGTACTAAAAACATATTTAAAACAGTTAATGTGACTACAGTGGTTCTACCTTAATATTATAAAGTGACAAGAATTATTTTTGTGCACCAAAAGGTGGGGCATTTTACAAAAATAACAGACGACTGCCGCCCACACAAACATAAAACATAACTTAAAGTCCAGACCTAGTCCTCTCTCGTCCTTCACTGTCGTCGCTCCTCCTTTTTTATGCTTCCGGAGCTCCTCGGTGAGAGATAAGAGACCGGTGCAACACGCAGCTGACGCTCAATATCACTCACGTGTTGTGTCGTTCCCTCACGGCTCTCGCCCCGCCCTGCTTGTCACAATGACTTTGCAACAATATCTAGTGATGGCCAATTTAAAAACACTGCTTTGAAGCTTTTGTTTCAAATCAGTGGTTCGGATCACGTGTCAAACTGCTGAAATCACGTGACTTTGGCGCTCTAACCGCTGATTCGAGAAAAATGATTTGAAGCAGTGCTTCGAAATCACCCATCTCTAGATGATGTTGAAAAGTTTTTTTTTTGGGTGGACAAAAAATATTCTCCTCGCTTTATAATATTAAGGTAGAACCACTGTACTCACATGAACTGATTTAAATATGTTTTTAGTATCTTTCTGGATCTTGAGAAGTTCGGTGGCTTTGCTCTCAATGGAGGCCTCACTGAGCCATCGGATTTCATCAAAAATAACTTAATTTGTGTTCGATGAACGAAAGTCTTGCGGTGTAGAACGACATGAGGCTGAGTAATAAATTATATTATTTTCATTTTTGAGCGAACTAACACTTTAAATAGAATTAAAAGTCATTCATTTTTTTAAATTTTAAATAAGTCTCTTCTGCTCACTAATAGAGCTGGGTATCTTTTGAATTTTATCGATTCTGATTCCAATTCTGCTTATCAATTCCTAGTTTTAATTCCAATAAGATGATAAAAATGTCAAAAGTACATAAAAAATGCTAAGGTCGTGTATGGCATTAAAGGGTTAGTTCATCCAAAAATGAAAATAATGTAATTTATTACTCAGCCTGATGAC
This sequence comes from Megalobrama amblycephala, assembly GCF_018812025.1. Classification (NCBI taxonomy): domain Eukaryota; kingdom Metazoa; phylum Chordata; class Actinopteri; order Cypriniformes; family Xenocyprididae; genus Megalobrama; species Megalobrama amblycephala. Next base: position 26,883,765 of record NC_063061.1, on the reverse strand, counting down.
GTTCCACACCCGTAAGACCTTCGTTAATCTTCGGAACACAAATTAAGATGTTTTTGATGAAATCCGGCTCAGTGAGGCCTCCATAGCCAGTAATGACATTTCCTCTCTCAAGATCCATAAAGGTACTAAAAACATATTTAAATCAGTTCATGTGAGTACAGTGGTTCAATATTATTATTATAAAGCCACGAGAATATTTTTGGTGCGCCAAAAAAACCAAAATAACGACTTATGTAGTGATGGTCGATTTCAAAACACTGCTTCAGGAAGTGTTTCCTCATAATAAATCAGCATGTCGAATCAGCTGTTCGGAGCGCCAAAGTCATGTGATTTCAGCAGTTTGACACGCGATCCGAATCATGATTGGACACGCTGATTCATTATGCTCCGAATCTTCCTGAAGCAGTGTTTTGAAATCGGCTATTACTAAATAAGTCGTTATTTAGTTTTTTTTGGCGCACCAAAAATATTCTTGTCGCTTTATAATATTAATATTGAACGACTGTACTCACATGAACTGATTTAAATATGTTTTTAGTACATTAATGGATCTTGAGAGAGGAAATGTCATTGCTGGCTATGGAGGCTTCACTGAACCATCGGATTTCAACAAAAATATCTTAATTTGTGTTCCAAAGATTAACAAAGATCTTACTGGTGTGGAACAACATAAGGGTGAGTAATAAATAACAGAATTTTCATTTTTGGGTGAACTAACCCTTTAAAGAGCATTAAATTAGATTTAATGATACTTGCATAAACCCTGAACTAGTAAGAATAGTATTATGTAAATTGATATGTCATTTTTCCCACAGTCAATCAGCAGTGTTGAAGAACACTTGGAGAAACTGGAGGGACATCACCAGCCATATCTCCTTGCCTCAGGAACTCACAAGTGGGCCATCAGCAATTACTACATTGTGATTGACAAGATGCTCATTCCATGTTAGGGAACCACGTTGTTGGCAGCCTTTGATGAACTATTTAGCACACTTTGTTTTCAGTGTAAGCTTTGATGATGCTCTCAGCAACATGTCCACATTCCTCCAGACAACAGTCTACAGTATAGATGTTGACACCACTGAAGAAAATCCAAAGGTGAAGGAACTGAGAGCCAAGCTCATGAACAGGAACTAAGAGTCAGTGAACAATGTTTAAGTGTTATGTTTGCAGAGTATTGCATAATGCACCTGTCATGTTATGTGAAGCTTTTGATGATACTTGAAGCTCTTCGATTTTTGATTGTTTTATATTGTACCAAACGGCTGCATCATAGACTGCAAACAGCGGGTATGAGCTTTGTTTTATGAAGTTTAATGTTGAACAAGGTCATTGTACAGGGTATTTTGAGTGCCCTGTCCCTGGCTTAAATGAAATGTGAAGCCCTGTCAAAGGAAAAATAATAAAATTTATTCATTGCATACTTTATAGTCAGATTATTGGGATGGTAACACTAATAGATAGTAACTGTTGTAACTATAGTGTAAATCCTAGAAGGTGTAGGAATTAAACCCAAATATCGAATCAAAAATGTAATTAAATTACATTTAATAAGAACCGGATTAACCGTGAATGATTCAGAATCAATATTTAACACTTTATCAATTATTCGTCCACCAAAAAATTGGGGTTACAGTAATTTTACCAATTCTGGACAAAATTATTATTCTGTGGCCAACAGTAATAATATTTTGTTATGATTAATAATTATGATTGAGCAAGTAGCATGATCATTGTTTAAGGCAGCAATTTGATAAGCACAGCACAAGACACTGTATGTATGGAAAATCAAACAAGACCTTATTGTACTAAATCTACTACGCACAAACTAATCTAACGAAAAACATATACTCTCGCACATACACACACACACACACACACACACACACACACACACACACACACACACACACACCCATTCATTCAGTTACAGGGAAATGGTGAGGTTATTGTTTGGAGGTGAATGGATTCCCCAGTTGTTTAGCTTTTAACAAGTTTCTCTGACCGTAACCTGAGAGAATTAATACACTAGCAATTCAACCATAGTTTCATTTGCTTAATAAAATTGCACCAGCTCAGCAAAATTAGGAGACCTGTGTTACTTGCGTTGGCTGCTCCTTTAAGCGCGTGTTCCCTTCGTGACGGAGTTGAAGGAAGCGCGTGGCTCGGTCAAGAGTTCTGAAGGACGACGTCCGTGGGGAAGAAGTTGGCTTTGCAGAAAATGGAGTCTTCGTTGAATAGCAGGGTTTACGCGTTGCTGCATGAGTGTCTCTCTGCGTCTCAAGGAGTTGCTGGAACAAAGGACTTTTGGTGAGTCCTCGGCTGCGAAGTTCAACGAAGTTTCTTGCAGGGGTTTGAGTGAGTCTTGAAATGGTTTGGCTTGCAGGCAGGACGATGTTCGGTCCGCCGCCTCAGCGAATGCCAAGACGAAGTGCAAAAGCCGAAAGCAAAAGCAGAAAGCAAAAAAAAAAAAAGCAAGCAAGCACTTTCACAATGCGCGGTATTGAGTTTTGAACGGTTTGTTGGTTCCGCCTTTCCGATTGTTTTAGCCAATCAGGTCCTGTTTTGGGCGGGGTCCCACGCCCAGTTCTCCTGTCCTTGTATGCAATTAGCATACTGTCCTTACAGTCCTTTGTTCTCAAACTTAGGGATTTTGGTCAGAACTTTGAGAAGTTAATTTTGCTGGTTCAAAAGTCATACATCTTACATAAATCAATTTTGCATCAAAATACTGGAAAGCATTCATCTATCACAACCATACCAAACAGTACACACTTTCTGTAATTGAGGTAGATTTTCTTCAAATTTACCAGTAATCAATATTTAAAACACACAGAAAGAATTACATACGTTCCATGAACAAAATAAGACATGCTTAATACATATGATCTGTTAGAGACTGCTTTTGGTGATAAGTTCATATCTCTGGCAGTATTTTTCTAAATTGTCTCTGAAACTTTGGAATGTCTTTTGAAATGCAAAGCTGGGCAGAGGGAAAGTTTCTTGTGGGTGATTCCCATGGTGCCCTGCTGTGATCTTCACCTCAAGATGTGTCGCAGGGCCGAGTTTCCTGATAACCGTGAATTTACACCTTGGTGTTTGCTGAACAATCTGTTTTCTTAACATCAACACAGCGAAAGAGAGTCTCTTTGATCTTTTGCTCTGTTACTACAATCAAATGCATTTGTAATTAAGCAGACATTGAGGGGCCATCTTCGATCAGCCATTTTAGTTTCCAGGTCCAACTTTATGGCTCACAAATGGTTCAGTAAGGGAATGAGTTGACTCTTTGATCTTTGGAATGTGGAGTTTGTGGTAATTTGGTGAGCTTTGTTTGGGAATAATCCTACAAAGGCTATGTAAATACTCAACATTAATTTAGTTTAAAATTTGCTTGAACATTGGTTAAGTGTTGACCAGGGCAACAAGTTAACTTTGAACACCGATTTTGGTGTTCTGATCATCCATTGTGGTGGTAAAATTTTACACTATAAGAGTTTGTTAGTTAACACTGTCAGAGTGTTAATAATGTTAACTCTTTTAAAAGTGTTAATTTAACACTTTGCCAGTGGTTCCCATATATACTCTGGTTGAGTGTTAATTTTAACTCTGAGGGAGTTAAATTCACTCTTTAAAATTTGCAGTGTAGGATAGGAAATCTCTTAGGCCTTCTCTTCTATATAAATTTGAATAATAAAATAAAGGCATATAACCAGTTAATTTGCTGCGGTGCCTTGGGAGCAGTTGCCTTGCTCAAGGCTCTCACCTCAGTCGTGGTATTGAGGGTGGAAGAGAGCGCTGTATATTCACTCCACCCACCAACAATTCCTGCCAGAACCGAGACTCGAACCCGCAATCTTTGGGTTACAAGTCCGACCACTAGGCCACAACTGCCCCAACTGTGTGTGTGTGTGTGTGTGTGTGTGTGTGTGTGTGTGTGTGTGTGTGTGTGTGTGTGTGTGTGTGTGTGTGTGTGTGTGTGTGTCTGTGTGTGTCTCTCTCTCTCTCTCTCTGTGTCTTTTTTACAGTCTTGCAGGTTTAGAGTTTAACCCTTTCATTGGTGTGCTTTTGTCTGCATTATAGGATAGGACATTTCTTAGGCCTTCTCTTCTATATAAATTTGAATAATAAAATAAAGGCATATAACCAGTTAATTTGTAGTGCACTGACTATATAGTTTTATATACATTAGTTTAATAATTTGGTTAATAATAATTTAAAAGACCTTAATATAAATACATCTGGTCTTATGTAAATGCTGCCATTATATTGTGCATATAATTTATGTATAACTTTTTATATAGTTGCACTGACTATATAGTTTTATATACATTAGTTTAATAATTTTGTTAATAATAATTTAAAAGACCTTAAGATAAATACATCTGGACTAGGGCTGCACGATTTGGGGAAAATGTCATATTGCGATTATTGAGGTCAATATTGCGATTGCGATATGCGATAGCGATATAATAAACAAATAGTATCATGAGTCATCTTGCTTGGTTCTCAATGAAAATGTGTCACGGTTCATGGGTTCACTTACTCGCCCTCGTGTGGTTGTGGTGTGTGTTGCACTGAGTGAGTGATTGTGTGGGCGTCACCCACCTGTCTGATTGTGATGTGCTGCCAGCCGTGTCTTGTTCAGTGTTTGCTATTTAATGTGTGTGTCTACATGGTGTCTTTGTCAGTTCGTTGCAGGCTGTCCTGCTGTCGTGTTTCTGTGTTTCACCTCCTGTTATCCTGGGGTTCTGGATCTCCGTCTTGTGCCCTCGTCTGGGTTGGATTGTTCCTTGGCTTCTGATACCCATTGTAGCCCTGCGCCACCCGATTCATCTGTTTCAACACATCACGGCGTCTGCTCGTCTTTGTGACTGCAACGACTGTCCTGTTTGGAGTGAAGTTATTGTACAGCGTATTCTGTCAATAAATCCTGTTTTACTTGCACTTGGATCCTCTCTCTGTGTTCATTTCCTGACAAAATGCACACACAGATTACTTATAATGCTGAAATGTGTATTTCTCAACTCAAACTAGCAACAACAACAAACAAATGCACAGTGTTTTCAAATTAAAATATTTTTACAAAATTAAATAATAACATCTTTGCATTACTGCAAACTTGTTATAATCCCATTTAAGATGTTTGTTTCTTTACTAATCTGTGGTTCAACGGATCACAAAACTCAGGGTTCGGATCACATCACGGTTATGACGTCACAGATCGGATATTTTTTGGGATCCGCACAAAAAAAAATTGGGGGATGGGGGTAACTTAACTTTGCATGTATTACTTAGCCCACTTAAACTACTCTGATACCACAGCAGAAACTACTAGCCTAAGTAATACATTATTAAAGGCAAGTGAACAGACTGTAAAAAGAACAAATACACACCAGTTACAACAAGCATAAATACTACATAAAGTTACAAATAAAGTATAAGGTCTAACTGTAGTATTAATTTTCATGCACAGAAATGTAATAAATGTAAAATGACACTAGTCACTGTATAAATTTAATATAGATTCATCTTTGTTAAAGCTGTGTTTTGTTGTTTGATTTACATGACAGACAACAGCAGGTATTTATAGGTTGCTGTCACTTTAAGAGTAAGACATGCACACACACATCAGATAGATACACATCCGAATTCTCACCTCGTTCAATTAAGACATAACTGAATGTGTTTACAAGAATACTTGCTGAGAGGGGTATTTTGACTGACATAATGCGTGTATGTGACCATCCAAGTGCATTGAGGACGCGAAAGAGAAATCAATTTGGAGTTCGCGAGCTATAACGCGCCCCTCTCTCTCTCTCTCTCTCTCTCTCTCTCTCTCTGTGCGCGTGAGCCTTGTATGTATGTGCGTCATGTGCGCACCGATAACATTAACAGCGCTGCGTGCGATACCGAATTAAATCCTCTTTTGCCTCTTCTAGCGCGCTGGAATGGTTTTATATCTATTTAATGTGTAAACTAGCAAGACAAAACACGTTCAAATGATAACCTTTCACTCTATTGCGGTTAAAGTTGCAATTGATCCGCGAATCACATGCGTCCCGAACCATGGGCCTTGGTCCGTACGGATCACGGATCAACAACGATCCGTTTAACCACTACTAATCTGGGTTTATAATCTTATAGCCAAAATATCGCCATATAACAGAGGTAGCGCAGCATTTTGCGTCATATAATCGCACAAGCTTGACATCGCGATTGTGATATGATTAATCGTGCAGCTCTAATCTGGACTTATGTAAATGCTGCCATTATATTGTGTATATAATTTATGTATAACTTTTTATTTTGTTTTCTAAAATTACTTTCATAATTGATAATTTAAGTTGTGTTTGTTATTTATATGTTTATACATTATTTTATTTATTATAAGTTGCAGTACTTTTATTTTGAAGGCTCGGTTCAAGTTTATGCACAAATGCTGACTTCACGTGCTCCTGCAAGCAAGCAGCAAGCACTGACATTATGTGTGCTCTGATAAAAGTTTATTCTTGTCAAAAATAAGGAAGATTCTTGCAGCATGCAGCCAATGAGGTATTTCGTTTTATTTGTCTGTATTTTGTGTCTGTAAAATGCCATTACATCTGTTGCGCATGCTTTGAGCACACTTTCATTTTGTGTCAAGATAATGTGATTTTGTATTGTCATTTATACTGTTTAGTTTTCACAGTGAATTTGGAGAAAAGTCTTCAATTAAACCAGTAACAAGAGAACCACTTGTGTCTGCGTATGCTTGGAGGGAGATACAACTATAACATTTTGAACTGCAAATGATAACTTTGAACTCATTTGAAATTGACCTATGACATCCTACAACACGAAATACATCTAAATTTAAATGACAATCAACTTTAGGAAGGAACGACAGTGTTTGCGTCCCAGAGTGGCAGAGACCTCGAGAGACATCTGCCATCAGGCCACCTGTGACGACGTCTGTCTGATGGAGAGATTTCTGTGTTGCTTGTCTGACCTGGGGTGTGAGCTGGCAACAGCCATCCCCGTGGGAATTTTGGTGGAATTTTACACTGGTGAGGACTGGCTTATTGACTGGAATACAGAAATACTGCCTCCCACCCTGATCTTTGTGCCCTTCCTTCATCATCTCTGGTTATAGCCAGCACTGACACTAAATCATCGCACTGTATAAATTGTTAACTGTTATCTATAGTCCCGCCCAACCTCCCTCTCCCGCTTCCACTATTTAGTACTCCCAGTCCTTCAGCCCTGCCTTAGCTGTCCTCCTGCACCCCTTCGTTTTCCCCTGTGTTACCCTGCAGTACGTTGAAGCTGTGGGATCCTCCTTCCCCCTGGCTTCACCTTGGTTCTCGGTCGCACTGGCTCTGCCTCATGCCGCGTGATCTTTGGTTCCACCTCAGACGCTCATCGCTGCAGCTCCGCCAAGCCTGCGATGCCAATGGTGATGCTCAATTCCATCGGCTCTCTGTCATCACCTTGGGATCCCCTGAGATCAGCTCTGTCTCCATCGGCCATGCCTCCACCTTGGCTCCTGCTTGCCTGCTCTGGGTCTTCAACATCTTGCCACTCCTCCCGTCATCGCCCCCACAGATGCTCCCACCATCTGTCCCACCATGGGGTCTCTGCCTGTCTGCCTGCTTGTGTCTGCCAGCCCTCTGCCTGCTCCTTCTTTTCAGCTCTTCGCCTGCTCCTCGCCCTCCTCCTAAGCCTTCTCCCTCCCTCCCTCCCTCCCTCATTTGTTTGTTTTTTGTTATGGCACAAGTTTGCATCTTCTGGGAAGGGGCATTATGTCACAGACATTCAGTTATTTTGGTCTTAGTTTCATTTTCATGGACTCTTAGTGTATATTCATTAGTTCCTGTTTTCCTTTGTTCAGTTTTCCCACTCACTTATCAGTTGTCATGGTGATTCATTTAATTATCACAGGTGTTTATCATTTGTCCCACATTTACCTTTGTATTTAGTTACATTCAGTGCACACCTCAGTTTTCTGGTGTTGCCTGTGTTTTAACACACTGTTATGCTGCTGAGTCATTTATTCATTCCATTTGTTCAAACATGCGATTCGTTTAGGAAGTGAAGTTTATTCGTGAAGTAAATGGCTGCATCCAAAATTGCATACTTCCCTACTATATCGTCAACAAAAAACAGTATGTGACAAAAGTATATCCGAATTCACAGTACTCATAAAAGAGTAGGGAAAAAGTACCCGGATGACCTACTACTTCCAGCGAGATTCTGAAGTGTGAATACGATAGACACTTTAGTATCCCATGAGGCCACGCTAGAGGATTTGTGAATGGCAGTGAAGCAGCGCAACTGATGCTGGTAGGTCACTTGATAAAGACAATGTAGTACATCTGGATTACATTCATACTACACACATTCATACTAGATAGAATGTACTTTTTTTAGCGGTTGTGAAGTCGTCACCTTTATTTATACAATGCAGATTGTTTCAAAGCAGCTTTACATTTATAACAGGAAAATCATCAGGGCACAAACATAAGTGTGTTTTGGGCATTTCTCAAAAGAGTTCAAGGGAAGAACATTATGAAATATAATTTAAAATTGAATTTTGTAGTAAAGTTGATAAAACTAATATTGAATTATCACGTAACTGTTTGGGTGAGTGATTACAGTTTTCTGGCAGCTTGAAAACCCCCAAATTCAGGTATGATTGGGAAACATGAGATTGCAAAAACTAGCAAACTACTCTCCAAATAAAAGCTGATTTCCCAATAAAGCTAAGCAATGAAGGACTGCAAAACCATTTTGTGTGTGTGTGTGTGTGTGTGTGTGCGTGTGTGTGTGTGTGTGTGTGTGTGTGTGTGTGAGAGAGAGAGAGAGAGAGAGAGATTCCCTGTGTTCCTTTAATGTTCCAGGGTTTGACACAAAGCCAAACATATGTGGCAGAGCAAAATATGTAATTAATATCAATATTGTGTATAGAATTTTGTCCTACACTGTAAACATGTTTTGTTGGTGATTCAATAACATTAAATAACTTTGACTTGACAAACATGAAGCACATTTTTAGGTGAACGTACTCGGTTACGTACGTAACCTCGGTTCCCTGAGAATAAGTACTGCGTAGCGTATGGGGAAAAGTTCCTTTTTCCTCCTTGCTGAAGCCTTTTTCAATAGCGCAGTGAAACTGCACGTCTATTGGCTCAAAGGAATGGAACTCTTTGAACCAATGACGGCGCGGCGTAGTCGCACGAGCCAATGGCGAAACAGCGCGCCAACAAGCCCGCCAAAACGGGCGTGGCTTATGGCTATATAAGCCGGTGTTTTCGCCATGGATTCAGTTTAAGGGTGCTTTCACACCTGCCTCATTTAGTTCGGTTGAATCGTACCAGAGTTCGTTTCCCCCTTTGGTGCGATTCGTTTGGGCAGGTGTGAAAGCAGCAATCGCACTCGGGTGCGCACTAAAAGCGGACCAAACAAGCGTACCGAGACCTGCTTGAAGAGGTGGTCTCGGTTCGCTTTCAAGCGAACTCTGGAGCGGTTCGCTTGAGATGTGAAAGCAATCCGACCCAGTTAACGGACCAACGAACCAAATGACATCATAATTCATAACGGAAAATGCGATATAAAAAGCGGTAGTGTCTGATTCTGTGAGTGAGCACATTATTTACCACAGATGTAAACCAACGAGCGCTGCTGTTGTGTAATTGCACTTCTCCGTGTGAGAATGCTGTCCCGACAAAGCCTTTTTCCTGCTCTGCTTCATTATAAAATGTAGCCTATATAGTCTCTCTCGACACGCTGACAGGTCCCCTACTACACAGCGCTGGGAAACCAGAGACAGACAGAGAGAGAGAAAGAGCGCGCGTTTGAATTTGCCGCAGTATTAATATGAATGTAGTATATAATTTAACAGCGGGAAAGACGGCTACATTTATAAAGTGTTTGCGTGTGTCTCGACAGTTTCAAATAAAGCCACAATAATCTCATGGAGCGAACTTGTCAATCATTATTTTGATGGATGACGCAAAGAAAACTCTGACCAATAAGAGGGCAGTTTTACTCGCATGTGACTTGCCTAAACGCATTTTGGTACGTTTTGAAATGTTGCCATGTGAAAGCGAACCGAACCAAGAAGAAAATGCAACATTGTAACAAATTTAGTCCCTGTTTCGGACCAAAACAAGCGATCCATAGGTGTGAAAACACCCTAACTCGACTGAAGCGACAATACTGAGCCGCAGTGTTGGGGCACGGCATAATACGCAGTACTCGTTCCCGTATCTCAGGGAACCGAGGTTACGCACGTAACCGAGTACGTTCCCTTTCGATACTCTCACTCATACTGCGTATGGGGAACGAATTCAATCACGCCGTGCCGCGACAGGGAACGACAAAACATAACGTGGGCGCCAGAGGGGCCCAGAGGATATGTGAGGGGCTAAAGCCGTCGAACCCTAGATGCACAGGGGCCGGAAGGCGTGAGAGCGTGATGACGGTGCTCAGAGAGGCCGTCTTTTCACACCGAAAGGACCCGAGCATGTAAGGTCAGGATGTCCAAATTGTAAAATCTGACAAAAGTGGACGGCGAGGACCAGCCGGCCGCCTCACAGATGTCTTTGAGAGAAATGCCACTAGACCATGCCCAGGATGAGGCCATGCCTCTAGTGGAGTGGGCTCTTACTCTTATGGGGCAGTCCAGGCCCATAGAGGAGTAGCATAGAGCAATTGCGTCGACTATCCAATGTGAGAGGCGTTGCTTAGAGACCGGAGACCCTTTGGTGCGGCCGCCAAAGCAGATGAAGAGCTGGTCTGACTGCCTGAACGGTTGAGACCGCTCAACATAGATCCTCAATGCCCTGACGGGGCAGAGTAAATGCACCTCTCGCTCGTCCGTGGAAGGAGGTAGCGCTGAGAGGGAAATAACCTGTGCTCTGAACGGGGTTGAGAGCACCTTGGGGACATAGCCATGTCTGGGTTTTAGAACGACCTTAGAGTCGTTGGGCCCGAACTCAAGGCATGCAGGGCTCACAGAGAGGGCCTGCAGGTCGCCGATGTGCTTAACCGATGCTAGCGCGAGTAGCAGAGCGATTTTGAGCGTTAAGGGCCGAAGGACAGCTGACTGCATTGGCTCAAAGGGTGGACCCTTGAGGGCTGCAAGGACAGTGGAAAGGTCCCAAGAGGGAACGGTAAGTGGTCTAGGGGGGTTAAGACGCCTAGCACCTCTTAGGAAACGGACAATAAGGCCGTTTCTGCCCACCGTCTGGCCAGCAATAGGGGCGTGGAACGCTCCAATGGCTGCAACGTAGACCTTGAGCGTGGAAGGGGTGAGACCACTATCCATCCGCTCCTGGAGGAAAGACAGTATCTGGGATATGTCACTCTCCACAGGGTCGACGCTGCGCGTTGAGCACCAGTCAACGAAGACCGACCATTTCTGGGCATAGAGACGCCTGGTGGACGGAGCTCTAGCCTGAGAAATGGTGTGCAAAATGTTCCCGGGGAGGCTTATCGGCTCCCATCGAGGGACCATAGGTGCAGAGCCCACAGTTGGGGCTGGGGGTGCCAGATCGTCCCGTTCGCCTGAGAGAGGAGGTCTCTTCTCAGGGGGATTGGCCATGGGTCTCTTGTGGAGAGCCTGAACAGCTCTGAGGACCAGGTTTGGGTCCTCCAGAGTGGGGCCACCAGTAGGACTCTGTGTTTGTCTTCCCTGATTCGTCTGATCACGTAAGGGATCATTGCGATCGGGGGAAAAGCGTAAAGGAGGAGCCTGGGCCAGGCTTGGGCCAGGGCATCCGTCTCTTTCGAAAAGAAGGTCGGGCAGTGAGAGCTGTCTTCTGAGGCGAAGAGGTCGACCTCTGCCTTCCCGAAGATTTCCCATATCTTCCATACCGTTTGGGGGTGGAGCATCCACTCGTCTGAGGGGACATTGCTCCGTGACAGCATGTCTGCCCCAAGGTTTGATTTGCCAGGTATGTGCGTCGCTCTGAGCGACCGCAGCCTTCGAGGAGGCGCTTTGTCAGGGCACAAAGGCGGCTGGACGAAAGGCCTCCCTGGTGGTTTATATAAGACACGACCGTCATGCTGTCCGACTGGACCAGGACGTGGTGTCCTTTCAGGAACATCTGGAACGTGGCCAGGGCATGTTCTACTGCCAGCATCTCGAGGCAGTTGATGTGCAGATGGCTCAGCTCGTGGGTCCACGAGCCGAAGGCCGGTCTGCCCTCGAAAACGGCTCCCCAACCCGTGTTGGAGGCGTCCATCGAGAGCACCTTCCTTCTTGATACCGCCTGAAGGGGGACTCCACGCTTGAACCAGCTGGGGTTCGTCCAAAGTCTCAGAGCTGTAACACAGGCCTGATTGACCTTGATTAAGAAGCGGCCGTGCCGCCAAGCATGAAGTGGAACCCTGAGTTTCAGCCAGTGTTGCAGAGGCCGCATACGTAGGAGGCCGAGCTGCAGTACCGGGGAGGCGGAAGCCATCAGCCCTAGCATCCTCTGGAAAGTCTTCAGAGGGTAACGGGCGTTGTTCCTGACTGATGCCAAGAGCTTCTGAATCGTCAGAGCGCGCTCTGGGGAGACTACAGCCCTCATGTGGACTGAGTCGAAGACTGCGCCCAGGAACGTGATACGTTGGCTGGGGAGCAGTGAGCTCTTGGCAAAGTTGACCCTGAGTCCCAGGCACTGAAGGAGGCTGAGACTCACTGGCTGAGGAGCATGGATCTGTGGTGTTCTAGCTCGGTACGAGACTGGGCCAGTACGAGCCAGTCATCGAGGTAATTCAAAACTCGGATCCCCATCTTTCTTAGAGGGAGAAGCGCCGAGTCCATGCACTTGGTAAACGTGCGGGGAGCTAGAGACAGCCTGAAGGGCAGGACCTTGTATTGATAGGCCACACCCTCGAAGGCGAATCTCAAGAGTCGGCTGTGGCGGGGGCTATCTGGATGTGAAAGTACGCATCTTTCAGGTCCAGCGAGAAGAACCAGTCCCCTGCGCGGATCTGCGCGAGGATCTGCTTCAACGTTAACATTCTGAACTTCCGTCTCATGAGGGAGAGGTTCAGAAGTCTGAGGTCTAAGATGGGTCTGAGACCGCCATCTTTCTTGGGGACAACAAAGTAGCAGCTGTAGAAGCCCGACTCGCTCTCTGCGGGGGAACGATTTCTATGGCTCCCTTCTGTAACAGAGACGTCACTTCTGTGCGGAGGACATGAGTGTCGTCCGCTTTGACTGAAGTGGTGACCACACCGCTGAAGCGCGGTGGCCTTCGGGCGAACTGCAGGGAGTAGCGGCTGGATATAGTCCCGATGACCCACTGTGACACTCCGGGGATGGCTTGCCAGGCCTTGACCCGTGTGACCAGGGGCTGAATAGCGTCCGGTGACAGACCGCTGTGCAGGGGTCTTTGCACCGTTGTTATAAGATGAGGAAATTTGCTCTCTTTTTGGTAATTTAAAAATATTGGGTTCGCCATTAGAACGGCGGTTTGTGTGGGCACAGTCGTTGTGGGCCCAGGGCACATAACCCGATGAATTCCAGCACCCGGAGCTAAGCGAGGTGGCAGGGAATGCAAGCGAGAGAGCTTTTGGGGCGGTCCGGCCGTGGCGAGACCTGACCCCATCCTCTTTCTTCCTGCTGGATCAGGAAGACGCCGGAGGCGTTGGGTCCAGCACTATCTTAGGGCGGGGACCCTGGCGTCTCGGGAGCGTGGAGCGTTTCGCAGGGCAGGCCCGCAGGCGTTGCTCCTTAGGTGGCGCTGCTTGTGATGCGGAAGGGGCAGGCTTGCTCTGAGGCTGGGTCGGCGCAGGTTTGGACCGACTTACAGCAGATGAAGAGCTGGAGCGCTTTGGCAAGAAATGTCGCATTGCCTGGGACGATTTCTGCACGGCCGAGAAGCGCTCGGTGAACCCTTCCACGGCTGACCCGAAGAGACCTGAGGGCGAGACAGGGGCATCCAAGAAGGCCATCTTGTCTGCGTCTTTGATCTCCGTGAGGTTAAGCCAGAGATGGCGCTCCAACACAACCAAGTTGGCCATGGTCCTTCCTATGGCCTGGGCCGTGGTCTTCGTGGCGCGCAGGGCCAGGTCAGTGGCGCTGCGCAGGTCACGGAAGGCCGGTGCGTCGATTCCAGACTCGTCCAGGGTACGGAGGAGTTTGGCCTGGAAGACTTGAAGGATGGCCATCGAGTGGAGCGCTGATGCAGCTTGCCCTGCTGAGGAGTACGCTCGGCCGGCAATGGCGGAGGTCGTACGGCAGGGTTTAGAGGGAAGGGCCCTCTTGCTCTTCCAGCCCACGGCCGCAGGCGGGCAGAGGTGAGCGGCCACGGCTTCGTCTAGCAGCGGCATCTGATCATAGCCCTTCTCACATGAGCCGTCAACTGAGGTGAGAGCCGCGGGTGAAGAAGTGCAAAGGCGGGCGGAGTATGGGGCGCGCCAAGAATTCGTGAGCTCTGCGTGGACCTCGGGGAAGAAGGGCGCAGATCGCTTGCGAGGGGTCTGTCTCTGCGTGGGGCTTGCCCAGACATCCAACGCACTCACCATGGCCGTCGTCGTCCTGCAGAGGGGCTCTGCAGGTGCCACAGGCGTGGCGCGGCATACTGGGACGCCGCCGCCATGAAAACGGTGCTTGGGGGGGGCTCTTTTAGAGCGGTGTAGACCGCGGAAGGATGCTCTGAACAGCGGCGGAAAACCGCGTTGAGGTGCTGTGAAGTGCTCGCCGGATGGCAGCAGGAGACTCGCTGAAAGCGAAACCGGAAGCTCGCAGCGGGCGGCGAGAGCGGCCCCGCCGGCGCTGGAATTCAGCTGTCCTCTGCGGGGCCTCTTCAACGGCGGAGAGAGCTCGTTCCAGCGGCGAAAGGCGATCAGCAGGATCCAGCGAAGCGTAGATCGTCACTGAAGGAGAGAGAACTGAATCCATGGCGAAAACACCGGCTTATATAGCCATAAGACACGCCCGTTTTGGCGGGCTTGTTGGCGCGCTGTTTCGCCATTGGCTCGCGCGACTACGCCGCACCGTCATTGGTTCAAAGAGTTCCATTCCTTTGAGCCAATAGACGTGCAGTTTCACTGCGCTATTGAAAAAGGCTTCAGCAAGGAGGAAAAAGGAGCTTTTCCCCATACGCAGTATGAGTGAGAGTATCGAAAGGGAACATTTGTTTAATTGTATAAATAGTCATATTTATGATATTTATGTCATATTTATTAAACAAACTGATCTACTGATAATACACATAATAAATGGCATTAACCACTATGATTTATATTCCTTGTGTTTTAGAACATGATGAGCCATGCAAAGCAATTGTAAAGAGAGTTCCTCTATGTCATTAACTTTGTCCATGTTATTGCCATGCTCCAGACAAACTGCAGATTGGTTTTAACCAATAGCAGAAAATGAGAAAGAAACTTTTACTCTTTTGCAGATGTCTATACCACAGGACATGTATCATTACAACAGTGTGGCTAACAGTGTGATTCTAACATCTGATTCTAACTTTTTGTGATTATAACTTTTACTTTTCAATAAAATGGTCTACCCAAGATCAGTTTTGCCAGTGTGTGGCCACACCATTGGAAAAAGGACTTGTATGTGATGAAACAGGCAGACTGACCGTTATCCTTATTTTAAAGCTGTGGGATTGTGACAGATGGGTTTTTAATAGGTCTAGTGGCCAGTGCAGTTTCCTTCCCTAAGGATTGCATCAGGGCCCGGTATCTCATGAGCACACATACACCATCCAGACATTTGTCTAATGTGTTTGTTTTCATCCAGAAAATGTCATGTTTAGAGCATTTGCTCATCTGCAGTATCTATAAAACATTAAGATGTTAGAATGTCATTCAGATGTTTTATGATGTTTATGTTTGTGAATGCAGATGTTTGTTCTCAATAATTATAATGTGATGCTTTTAAATGTCTTAACAGATGTCTTGCCAAAGCATGCATACTTACTGTGCCAAAATCTCAAAACCAGCTTTAGATCCGGTATAAAATGGCGAGTGATAGAGTTGTTGTTGTTTTCAAATAATTTAGCTTTTCAGAAGTTAAACTATTTTATTCATTAAAAACGCTGTGTCAATCACCTTCATGTTGATCCAAACCCATAAGACTTTTGCTCATCTTCAAAACACAAATACATTCTGTCTCCCAATCGAAAGTCCAAATATCCCCACATAGATGGCAATATCCAAAATGGGGGCATTTTTTGGCCCCCGTTAGGAAAACAAGTGATGATTTTTGAAAATCTAAAAATGCAGAATTTTTTTCTGTAATAGATAGAATGTACAGTTTGTACAATATAAATAACATTATGTCTATGGAAAGTCCCTATAAAACATGACAACCCAACATGAGTGCGTGTGTGTGTGTGTGTGTGTGTGTGTGTGTGTGTGTGTGTGTGTGTGTGTGTGTATGTGTGCATGCGTGTGTCTATTTGTTTAACCTACTTTGTGAGGACCAAATGTCCCCACAAAGATAGTAAAACCCAACATATCTGACATTGTGGGGACATTTGGTTGGGCACCACAAGGAAAATAGCTTATAAATCATACTAAATAATGTTGTTTTTTCTGTTTTGTTTTGTTTTTTCTTTGTTTTTTTTTTTGTTTGTTTGGTTGGTTGTTTTTAAAAAAAAAAAGATTTTTCTGTGAGGGTTGTGTTTATTGGTAGGGGGTAGTAAAATGTAATTAGCTCAGTATAAAACCATTACGCCTATGGAGAGTCTACATAACAAAGTCTGTTTGTGTGGTTCAGGTATTCCCTATGTTATGGGGACAAACATTGAAAGTCCAAATGTCCCCACAAAGATGGCAATATCTGAAATCCTTGTGGGGACATTTTTTGGCCCCCACAGAAAACAACTTATAAACCATATTAAATAATGTTTTTTTTTTTTTTTTTTTTTTTTTTTTTTTTAATGTAAAAATGCAAATGTTTTTTTGTGATGGGTAGGTTTAGTGGTAGGTTTCAAAGTTGAATCCATGAATCCCTATATTTAAACAGCTAAACTACAACCTATTGACATTTTCAAGGGAATCAAGGGGCTCTTTCATTGAATAAAAAGAGAACTCAGTGAAAACCGTGACTCATACAGCCACTCTTACTGTAGTATTACCTAACTTCACTTTTTCCAAAGCTACTGCACAAACCTCTGGTCTGCCAGTAGACATGCTCCATACTGTCTTAAGTTAGTTATGTATGTGACTGAAAGTATTTCTGAAGCAACCATGTAGGAAGATGCATCATGGCCACATTTAAGGTCTGGATTCAGAGGAGCCAATTCTTGTGTGAAAATGATTTTTCATGCTCCCTCACAACCATTCTTTCACAGTTTGAGCCTGATGAATCTTGACATGGTCATCCTGAAATATGGCTATGATGTGTCTTTCTACATGGTTGCTTCAGAAATGAAAAGCTACACACTCCATCAATTAGGGTTAGAAGAACTGTTGCCAAATTACATGTTAGAAACATAATAATCACTGCAATAATGATCCAGTCATAGAATCTTAAGCATTTGTCAATCTGGTTTGTCAATCAATCTGGTTTCAAGAGTGGCCACTCAACCGAGACTGCACTGCTGTCGGTCACTGAATCCTTGCGGATTGCAAAGGCTGATTCCAAATCATCAGTTCTCATTCTGCTAAATCTATCTGCTGCCTTTGACACGGTGAATCATCAGATCCTTCTGTCCACCCTCTCATCACTGGGCATCACAGGTACTCCACTTCACTGGCTTGAATCCTATCTCACAGGAAGGTCTTTCAGGGTTGCCTGGAGAGGAGAGATATCCAAAGCTTATCAACTGACCACAGGGGTTCCTCAGGGTTCAGTTCTTGGACCCCTCCTCTTCTCCATTTACACTACATCACTTGGTCCCATCATACAGGCACATGGTTTCTCCTACCATTGCTATGCTGATGACACACAACTTTTCCTTTCATTCCAACCAGATGATCCCACAGTAGCTGTACAAATCTCAAGCTGTCTGGCGGACATCTCGGCATGGATGAAAGAACATCATCTGCAGCTCAACCTGGCAAAGACTGAGCTTCTCGTCTTCCCTGCCAATCCGACTCTAAAGCATGATTTCAGGATCCAACAAGGTACATCCTCAATTACCTCATCAAATTCGGCCAGAAATCTTGGAGTAATCTTTGATGACCAACTGACCTTCAAAGACCACATTACAAAGGCCCTGGTCATTTCTAGGCTTGATTACTGCAACGCTCTTCTGGCTGGACTGCCATTATGCACAATCAAGCCTCTACAAATAAATTATAAATTATAAATACAATGAATGTTGCGATCCTATCGGACTTATGATAGCAACCTGAGTCGTAACAAAGCACTGTTCGCCAGAGGAGAACTGGCCCCCCGACTAAGCCTGGTTTCTCCCAAGATTTTTTTCTCCATTTTAACACCTATTTGCCACTTGTTTGCCACCTGATGTCACCTGTTGGAGTTTGGGTTCCTTGCCGCTGTCGCCTTTGGCTTGCTTAGTTGGGGACACTTGACATTTGACTTGATATTTGATATTTAACAGTGCTTTAATCTGCCTACATTGACACTATTCTTTAAGAGCTGCTGTGCAGCCAAAATAATGTACCAGTTATCAATGTAAAGCTGCTTTGACACAATCTACATTGTAAAAAGCACTATATAAATAAAGGTGACTTGACTTGACTTGACAAATGATTCAGAACACTGCAGCACGTCTTGTCTTTCACAAGCCCAAAAGAGCACACGTCACGCCTCTCTTCATCTCTCTACAGTGGCTACCACTTGCTGCTCGCATCAAATTCAAGGCGTTGACGCTTGCTTACAGATCTACCACAGGCTCAGCACCCTCCTACTTCCACTCACTCTTACGAGTCTACACTCCTACCAGAAGCCTATGCTCATTAAATGAGCGAAGGATCTTGGTATCATCACAGACAGGGATGAAATCACTCTCCAGGACATTCTTGTTCACTGTCTCTTGCTGGTGGAATGATCTTCCTGCCTTCATCCGGAATGCAGAATCCCTGGCATTATTCAAAATACAGCTGAAAACCCATCTCTTTCATGAGCACTTATCCTCATCCTAAAATAATTTTTTTTTTTTTAAAAATACATATAAAAAATACCTATACCTATCCTTTTACTTCCTTTTATCCCTCTCTATTGTAGCTATGATACTCTGAGCACTGCCTAAAACTTGTATTGTGAGCACTTCTTGTGTCTATTTGCCTTGTCATGACGACTCGCTTGTATTCCTCACTTGTAAGTCGCTTTGGATAAAATAATGTAAATGTAAATGTAAATGTTCATGTTAGAAAAAAATAGAAATGCTTTGGCAATACATTGTAATAATTATCATGCCAATAAAGCACATTTTATGTTGACATAAATTAATGTAATTGTTTGCGATTACAAGGTTAACAGGTATTATTGGTATAAGATTCATTCATAAGATTACTTCTTCTTCTTGGCCAGGTTATGTTTCTCCGTGTCATAAACTATAGGAGGGAGGCTTCCAAACCGTGAATTTTTAGGGGCGTGATATTTAAATGACGATTGTTTTCAGCCACCACATTTTTCAATGTACGATCATTCGTACGATAGAATTGCCAACATACGAATGTTTGATGAATCACATGTGAACCCTGTCGTAAGACTATTTCTGCGCTCGTTTCTACGTTAGATTGATAAATGAGGCCCATTGCATCTGCCATGTAATGTGAAATCATCAATTGCGTCACTTCACAGCCAATTTCAACTCCTCTCTTGTGGCCTCATGAGATAATCAAGTGTCTATCGGATGCACACTTCAGAATCTTGGCAGAAGTAGGAGGTTATCTGGGTACATTTTGCAGACTGTTTAAAGAATACTGTGAATTTGAACATACACATACCTTTTTTTGCCTTTTATATAGTAGGGCAGTAGGCATATTCCAATGCAAGGAATAAGAAATAAGAATAAGAAATTTCTCTCTTCTCTCTCTCTCACTCACACACACACACACACACACACACACACACACACACACACACACACACACTCAGTCACTCACTCACACACACACAGAGATTAATTACGTTATAATTCTGCCATCATAAGAGAGTCATGTGACTGTGAGGAACAGCTGTAGTTTTCAAATTACTCTGACAAATTCTACAGTGAGTGAGCCATTCTAAATATGATTCAAAGTTTATACAAATTGAGAAAGTCATTCTGGTATAAATCTTATATATTTCTGATTCTGTGTGTGTGTGTGTGTGTGTGTGTGTGTGTGTGTGTGTGTGTGTGTGTGTGTGTGTGTGTGTATGCGTTTTTGTGATTGAGGACACAAATTTGTATAATGACATGGGTATTACACTGATATTACGATTTAAACATTAAATATGAGGACATTTCATGAGTCCTCATATTTAAAATAGCTTTAAAAACATACTAAACAATGTTTTATTAAAAATGTAAAAATGCAGAATGTTTTCTGTGATGGGTAGGTTTAGGGGTGGGGTAGTGTAGGGGGATAGAATATACAGTTTGTATAAAAATCATTACATCTATGGAATGTCCTCACTAAGATAGCAAAACAAACCTGTGTGTGTGTGTGTGTGTGTGTGTGTGTGTGTGTGTTTGTGTGTGCGCGTGTGTGTGTGTGTGTGTTTGTGTGTGCGTGTGTGTGTGTGTGTGTGTTTGGGAAAGGCTTGTGTCTTCTGCAGTGAATGTGACTCACAAATTTTGGCTGGAGGCATCAGCTGCATTAATGCACAGATAGGTCATGTCCTAATGGAGAGAGCAAAAACAATTAGATAGTTAAAATACACCTTCTCAAATGTGCTTAAGTGTTGTAGTGCTTATGTGTTTGTTTCTGGAAAGAACCCATATGTTGTGTGTATGATAAAATTGTTAGGGGGAACTCATAATGAAAGGTTAAATGAACAACAGCTGTACAGTTTATCATCGCTGCCCCCTGCTGCTCATAACACACATACTGAAATTAATGCAACAAGCAGCATCATTCAGTTTCAACATTCCTATAAATAAACCACTACATCTTGTCAGATTAAAGTTATTATACATTCACATTATTTTTTGTGAACATGTTTAAAGCATACAAAACATGCCTCAAACTGTCCTGAACTTAGCTCCACGTACCATTAAGAAGTTACATTTCCTTATTGTCAATACATTACAGTGCCAGAGCATAAATGGAAAAATTATCTTCCTGTGGTCTCTGTGGAACACTGTTCTTACCTCTAACACAGGCTTGGCATTGTTGCACACGGAGAGGATATGAGTGATGCCATTGCGGGAAAGACTGTCTCTGTTTTCCGAGTCTGTTTAATGACAAAATTGTAGTTTTCAACCTAAGTGCTTAAGAAGATTGTAGTGCTCACCAGGTCTAAATGCTGCTGAACATTGACAGACATTCAGTCAGTGAGTGGGAGCAAGCAAATATCAACAATAATACTCCTGTAGCTAACAGTTGAGCATGGCGGTAATAATATCAAGGTCGTGGGTTTAATTCCCAGGGAATGCATGAACTGATAAAATGCATAAAAAGGTCTGAAAAATACAAGCATAACTAAATTCTATGGTGTTCTGAATGGTTGCTAGGTGCTTGCTTACTGGTCCAAGCCTAAAGAGTCTCTGTGATGTTCTGGTCTCTAGATTCTGGCTTGGGTTCTTTTTTCAATGTGGTATTTTTTACCTGTTTTACTGTCCAGCAAGTGATAATGGTGCACACTTAGAGTGAGTCTCAGTCAGCTCCCTAGTTCAATATTCAGGAGATTGATCAGGGAGTCTGCCATTTTAATGGGTTAGTTCACCCTCATGTCGTTCCAAACCCGTATAATCTTCGTTCATCTTCAAAACACAAATTAAGATAAGATGAATTAAGATTAAGATGAAATCTGAGAGGTTTCTGACCTCGCTATAGGCAGCATAATTCGCTTCAGTGCTGATGATGTTGCGGTAACATCAAGCGTTGTGATTGGTCAGAATCATTTACATTTACATTTACATTTATTCATTTGGCAGACGCTTTTATCCAAAGCGACTTACAAGTGAGGAATACAACAAGCGAGTCGTCATGACGAGGCAAATAGACAAGAAGTGCTCATAATACAAGTTATAGGCAGTGCTCAGATTATCCTAAAATACAATAGAGAGGGATTAGAGGAAGTGAAAGGATAGGAGTAAGAAGTTTTTTTTTTTTTTTTTTTTTTTTTTTTTTTTCATCAAGAATCATCATCAAGAATCGGGGACATCAAGACAACCTGGCCTTTTGTACAATTATAATAAAATATACAGTCTTTACCATAAATTTAAGTCCTGCGATACCTAAAATAGACACGCCAGTCTCATCTGCTATCAAAAATAATGTAAATGAGACTGAAGCATAAAAGGCCAGATATGTAGCTGAAGGCTACAGACAAGTGATGAGTGTAGATTTCAAGGAGACTTTCTCCCCAACAGCAAATATCACTTAGCCTTGATGCAAATGGCGGCACAAAATGATCCTGACCTCCATCAGATGGATGTAAAAACTGCTTATTTGCATGCTCCAAAAGGTACATTTCAAAAGTACTAGAGAGATTCAATATGTCAGACTGTAAACAGGTCAACACCATGTGAGCAAAAGCTTGACTACAACAGTGATGGTGATCCTATTGATCCTAAAAGGTACTGTGAGGCTGTAGGTAGTTTGATCTATCTGATGACATGTACTAGACCTGATCTAAGTTATGTGTCAGTAATCTATCTCAATACCTGTCTGGTCCAAATGAACAACACTGGTCTACAGTTAAACATGTGATGAGGTACTTAAAAGGTACAACTGATCATGAACTGTTACAAGAAAAGTGAAGGAAAACTTAAACTTGTGGCATACAGTGATGCTGATTAGGCATCAGATCTAAATTACAGGCGGAGTATGACAGGATACAGTTTTAGTCTTGCTCAAAATGGCCATCTGATTTCCTGGAAGTCAAAGTTGCTTTGTCTACATGTAAAGCAGAGTATATGGCACTGGCTACAACCACACTGGAAAGTATATATCTTGTACAGTTGTTGAACAGCATGGAAAATGACTGTCTGTATGAGCCAGTACAAATCTTTGAAGATAACCAAGGTGCCATTGCTTTATTAAAGAACCCAGTGTGTCATCAGAGATGTAAAACATGTTGATACAAGGTATCATTTCATTCGATCAGCACTCAATTATATTATTTACAATGGTTATATTGTTACAATGGTATACTGTACAGTATGAGCCATATCTAAACATGATCCAGAAGCGCAGGCGTTTTCTCTGGGCCAAGGCTCATTTAAAATGGACTGTGGCAAAGTGGAAAACTGTTCTGTGGTCAGACGAATCAAAATTTGAAGTTCTTTTTGGAAAACGGACGCCATGTCATCCGGACTAAAGAGAACAAGGACAACCCAAGTTGTTATCAGCGCTCGGTTCAGAAGCCTGCATCTCTGATGGTAACAGAAAACCGAGTGATGTGTGTGTGTTTTTCCTCCATATAATTTATTAAAATTACTGTTTATTGCTCACACAAATGGCTGCGCCAACATGACAAAAGAAAATATAACCCATTATAAGTCTACAATGGATGAGTGCGTCACGACAAATTCTCGAAAATAAACTGATGCCTCGTTCTACTTCCGACATTTCAAGCGCTCGCGCTATTTCTGACATGAAGAACAAATGGATTTGCAACAGTCACTTTGTTGCATCCAGTGGAGACAACATCATGCTGTTGCAGCACAATGCAGAGCAATGCGACAACTGTCGTATTTTCTGTCGTAACTTTTGTGGGGTTTCTGTCTGTCTGTGCAAGTCAGACAAGACATTTCACACCTATAGGAACAGACTTTGTGTAACAAGACGGGGGATCCATGTGCAGGCTTTATTGAACAGATCTCGTGGTCAAACAGGCAATGATCAAACAGTGGCAAACAGGTACGGCAAAGGATAGACAAATACGTGGTCGAAGAACAGGCAGTAAGTCATGGCAGGCAGATATCAGTCACAAGTCCAAGAGAGAGCAAATAGTCCAAAGGGCAGGCAGCAGAGAATCGTACACAGGAAACAGACTGGGTCAATAACAGGCAGACAAAAACAATGACAAACGCTCAGAAATGCAAACCGTAGTAATACAAGACCTCGCAATGAGTGTGAGAATGAGAGAGGCTTAAATAGTCCAGGTAATGTGCTGCAGCTGGGTGTGGGTGATTGCTGATTGGTGGAGTGAGTGCAGGTGATTGAAAGGGGGATTATGGGAAATGGAGTCTGGGAATGACTGGAACTGTTACACTTTGCTTGCTTAAGTTCTGTGGTTACAGAAGTCTTCTTGAAACACATTAACAATTTATTTGTGCATATCATAAAAAAAAGATCACAACATTAGCAAACAACAATCAAGCATTCTACATTATTTTCTTTTTGATAAGCCTCTTTTTTTTTTTTTTTTGCATTTGAGCCCCTGCCCGCATTTCCGGTCTCCCTTTCTGAATTACAAATGAAGAGTTCATTTGCAAAAACCGATAAACGCCACTTTAAAAAATACATGAACTAACTGCTATGTGTTATTTTCCACATATAGCACGTTCTGAACCCTAAATATGTTTTGTCAGAAAAGCCGGCATTGTCATTGTCAAGGCATCGCAAATTCACATTTTACAGCAGAAACCGACAAGCGCCCTTGTTGTTTGTGTACAGAAACTGATGTTTGTTTTAGCAAATCAGCGTGCAGTATTCAGGTCAGGTGACAAAGCTTCTAGTCACTTCAAAAAGACGTTTCGTCAAAGCTGACTAAAAGCTATCGAGGATTTATAATTTCGACTCCTGCAAGTCCTTGTACACCATACACGTCTTACATGCTGAAACTTTTGTTGTCTTTTTGTGTGTGTGTGTGCGCACATGTGCGTGCCTGTGTGTGTATGTGTGTTCTGATCTGTTAGTATGTGTATGCGTTTCTGTGCACACCTGTGTTTGAGTGTGTTTTAAATGCAATTACAAAGCAATTACTTGGTTTTGTTTAACTCTGAAACATGAAATGTGGAGTTATCTGCTTTTGCCAAAAAGAGACTGTTGGAGTTATCTGCTTTTGCTAAGAAACAAACTTTTCTAACCCTGACCCTAACCTTAAACTGACCCTAACCCTAAACTAAAAAAAATGTAGCGAAAATTAACTCAAAGGGGAAATATTAATAATTATTCATAACTCATTATGATTATTAATTATGATTAATTATGAATATGCAAATCCGTTAATCAGATTAACTGGACGTAGCTACATTAAAATTAACATTACAATCAGTTAACCTGTTCGTCCAGTGAACGCTCAGTGTTGATTGTTTATTAATTCTAAGAAATGTCAATTTCCAAGTTATGGAAAAATAATATTTCTTATTGTACTGTACTACTCAGAGCCCGTAGTCCGGATCTATCACTTAAGAGGCAATTCATTAGCAGACGGAGTCAGAACCAAACGTGTATTGTGCACAATCTTTATTAACTAACTCACAAACACATAACTAAACTTACAAACACATAACATAACATACATAAAGGGTCACACACACACACACACACACGCAAGTCAGAATGAGTAATGATAGTGTTGAACCGGAAGAGATGCTGTTACTAGAGCTACATGAAATGTCAAAGGCAATCTGGAAAGGAATCATCAGTTTCTTCAGCAATAGCAAGGTAAGTCTTACAAATTAATACTAACTTGCTGTTTAGTGTTAAAATGTACGATACTTGCAAAATGCCTTTAGGCTGAGGAGCGTCGGATCTGCAGGTTGAGGATAACTCTTGACGTTATCGTCTGAAGTTGTTGCCAGTCTGTTGGGTGATGAGCACATGGCTGGGTGTTGTAGGCCAGGGGCCTACCAGCCTTGCGGCCGGGCCTAGAGAGGCCGGCCGCAAGGAGATTTGTTCGGTCCAGAAGCAAGGAAGAAGAGAAAAAAAGTGGCACTGTTCGCTGGTTTTTAACCTCTGGTCAAAGTCACACCTCTCAGTTGTTGACCGGACCAATGAAGATGTTGTAATTCTGGGTGGCAACACCCCTCCTGTCAGGGCTTTTACAACCCAGAAAGATTAACAAGCTGAGTTCTTGAATCAGAACTATTAAATATTCTTTTAATACCGATGTGTTGCACAGGTATGGATGTACCGCATACACAAACATTTAAATCTTCCCGCTACGAACGTATAGACACTAAACATGGCATGATTGAAGTTACCGTGCAGGTCATAACATTTAACAATCATCAAACATGTAAATACAATGAGTACAATACAACATCAGTAATAATGGATACCATTTCCTGAGAAGGAATCATTTATAGCACAGTCTGTCTATACATTAATGCCATAGAGTCTGTGTTCTGTGTGGAAAATGCAGGGAAGATGCAGATTTTCTGTGTCTCTACTCTGTTCTCCATGCGGCAACCACATTCCTCAGCGCAATAAACTTGTAACTGAAAACTTCCCGGGGGATGGGTACAGACTCCAGAGTGAGCTTAAAACTATTGGTTAACTAACCAATAATTGTGTCTGATTTGCCTCAGTCATTACAAAAAGTTATCTGTTTTTACTAATGAACTCTTCAAATATAATAAAAATAGACAGTGGTCTACTTACACGCAGGCGCAGAACGTGTGTGCTGGCTGATAGTAAGCTGTAGTTCTCTTGGTGTGTTCATGTCCATTTTTTTGCCTCGACGCAGATGACGCGAGGTGACAACACAGTCGGCTTTTATCAGTGCTAGCTCTTTGGCGTCAATTTGGTGTGTCCCTACCCTTAAGTTTTAAAGGGTAAGTTCACCCCAAAATGAAAATTCAGTAACACTTTACATTAAGGTTCCCTTTGTAAAGGGTTTATAAAGGTGTTTGTTAATGAGTAATAAGTAATTTACAAATGCATTATAAATCATTAATAATGCAGTTATAACTGCATGAATAAAAAGGAATTTTAACTCATGTTATAAATGCTTAATAAATGTATTTATTAACATTTATTTCACTCAAAACCAGATTCCTGGCTTAATTCATGACGCAGCAAAAATTGACTATCGTAATTAGACTGAAGGATGTTGTATTTGTAGTTTTCTTATTAATATCTCATGACTGCCACTTTTCTTACTAAGTTGCTTACCAGAAGTTTCTGTCTTACCTATGATACTCTCCAAAAAGGTCATGATGTCTGTCCACAGCAGTGTATAAAAACTGTTTTTTTTTTTGTTTGTTTGTTTGTTTGTTTTTTCAACTTTATTTTGATTAATGTAATGAATGGAAAGTGGAAACCTGTGAACCATTTATTAATGTTATAAACATTAATAACCTGTGAAAGTGAACCTTAATGTAAAGTGGAAACCTGTGAACCATTTATTCATGAGTTATAAACATTAATAACCTGTGAAAGTGAACCTTAATGTAAAGTGAACACATGTGAACCATTTATTCATGAGTTATAAACATTAATAACCTGTGAAAGTGAACCTTAATGTAAAGTGAACACATGTGAACCATTTATTCATGAGTTATAAACATTAATAACATGTGAAAGTGAACCTTAATGTAAAGTGAACACATGCAAACCTTATATTCATAAGTTATAAACATTAATAACCTGTGAAATGTAAAGTGAACATATGTGAATCATGTTTTTATTAATTATTAATGTACACACAGAAGATAGTATTTTTTCTGATGAAATATTTTATTTTTGATGCATGTATCAGTAAACACAACTTTAAATTTGAAACAAAAACAAAATAAACTTTTCTTTTACAGAACAAAATTACAGAGCATGACTTCTCATGAAAAGTGGCTTATGCAAGTAAACTCACATTAAAAAATTCAGAGAAACAATCAAGTATTACAAAAAAGATAAGCATCACACCTATAAGCCAAACATATTTGATACAAGCTGAATAACCACACCTAAATATGTATTATTTTATTTAACAGTTGTGTAAATCATTAAATCAATGACCGAATGCACCGTTATAGAACAACAGCATATTAATATGCATTCAATAATTATTTTTGATATCATGATAAAGGCCACCATAACTTGAGTAATGGGATTTGGCCATCTGCACTTGGAGTACCTGCGCGGGAGTGCCGGAGTGCCAGAGCGGTTATTTGTTTAAGATAACTACAAACTAACACAGCGATTACTTATATTATATAAACACTAGAAAAACATATGGTGCATCTCAATCAATTTCCTAGTTCAGTAGTCAGGGCACTGATCAGGGAGTCGGCCACATTCATTTTCATGATATACTGATTCACGACCTAGGGAGCTAGGGAGCTGATTGAGACGCAGGGATGTTCTGCGTTTTCACCTCAGTTAGCTTACCCATCAAATCAGTAAACTAAAATTTTCACTTTAAAGCATGTTGGAACAGTACTGTTAGTACTGTCTGACTTCTTCTCATTAAAAGTGGCAAGGCTTTATTGTATGCTCACTAGTGCCAACTCCTGTCACACGCCAGAACACACTTAGTGATGTGAACCTGAAAGCGTATAATAAAGTATATATCCTACGACTACTTATAATAATAATAATAAGAAGAAGAAGAAGAAGAATACATTGCATATTATACATTATTGTCACAGTTGGTTGTGAAGAGCAGTGAGGAAGCAGGATTTAGATGCAGCAGTACTATTTTTTATTATGAAGATAACTGAACTCAAAAATGTAGGAAAACAAACTAAACGATAGTTATAGAAAACTAGACGTGACAATAATATATTAGGCTATACTTTATATACTCTTTCAGGTCACTCGTTCAGGGTTACATCACTAAGCATGCATGTTTTCGCTTTTTTGGCTAAAAGTTGCAGGCTTGCCTTCCAGTGGCTTTGCTCAGAGCCATAGAGAGAGAGAGCTGCAACAACAGAAGTTCAAAACGCTTGATCGTCATGTGATTCGCGTAGACTTCAGATAGTTCCAGGAAGTGCTTCGGCGGCAATTCAAAAAGATAGGGTTAGAGAGACAGAACCATGATTTTTGGTCATTTGTAGTCAATACATGCATCGGTTTACAATATTTATGTAATACATCGACATGTGAATGTAGTATGTGTATGTAGTTACAGCAATGTTGTTTTTAAAAAATAAAAACCTGCTAATATTTGAGGATTAGTGTTGTCAACCAGCAATGACTGCCTTGTTAACATATTTCTGACATAAATTCACCCATACAGGTTTGCTTACTCAAATATACATTATAAAATAAGGATTTTTTTTTTCCTTTATTGTACATTTAATAAGGAATAAGGATATTCTCATTTTACCACTTCCACCCACCCAGTCCCGGCGCCATGGGCGGGCATTGGGGGGCCTGGCCCTCCCTGTGAGTCACTAGTGCCCGCCCTGGACGAGCCTGCTGTCTCCCTTCACCGTCCTTCCTTGCTTGTTTGCACAATTTATTTTTATTAATTTTTTTATCAATAGGCTGCTGTTATCAAAAGTTATCGTTTTGTATATACATAACTCATGAATAAAAATAAAAATGTGTTTGGTCTGATTTTAAAAAAAAATAATTTTAAACGTATTTGATTGGTTTGTCGATAGTGAGCGCGGAAATATTTGGTTGTTTGCTTTGCTAAGCATAGCGCTACCGCTTAACGTTAGTTGTAATTTAAAAAATGATGAGCGATCGCTGTGGCAGTGATATGGATATACGGCGTTTCTTTAATCAAAAACCACCAAAGTTGGCAGGAGAGAGCAGCAGCGATGTAACGTTAGGTGAAAGCCCTGGGTGTCGCAGTTCGCGAGACGTTGATTCAACTCCCGACAGTGCAGAGGCCAGCGTTTCCAGTTGCCAAGGTCTCAAGCAAGGGTCGTCACAGGTGGCAGCACCAGGGGATCTCGGAGTTGAGAAACCCAATCAAGTAATCTTAAAAAACTTTCCTGCACGTGTTTTCTCAGGGAAAAAAAGATCATTTAACAGCGCCTGGTATAGAAGCAGAGACTGGCTGGAATACTCTATTCATGCAGATGCTGCATTCTGCTACCCATGCAGAACGTTTCGAGCGCCCTCTGCCACAGACACAACATTTACGATTATTGGATTTTGCGACTGGAAGCATGCAGTGGAAACTGGGAAAGGACTTAATAAACATTCATCGTCAAGAGAACATCAGACTTGTGAAGCTATGTGGAGGGACAAGGAGAGATGGATTCAGACCAGTAAAGAAATCACAACTTTAATCAATGCAGAACATTTGGAACGCAACAGATACTACTTATCATCAGTAATCGATGTTGTCGAGTTCCTTGCAGTGAACCAGCTACCTTTTAGAGGTGGCCATGATGCTTTTGATTGTATGGCTGAAGAAGGATGTGGATTATTTTTATCCTTATTTGAATATACTTTGAGGAAAGATGCTGTGTTGGCCAAGATAGCGCAGACTATCCCACACAATGCTAGGTATAATAGCCATGACATTCAAAACAGTTTGATAGAGATTATGAGTACTTTGGTCACAGAGCACATAGTGAAAGAGGTTGGCGAGTCATTTTATACGATAAAAGTAGATGGAACTCGAGACCCGACAGGAAGAGAGAATATTTTGATAGTTGTGCGTTTTGTGAATGAACTGAATGAGCCAACTGAACGTCTTCTGACAATTGCCACCGCTGACCAGGGAGATGCAGAAACACTGACTGACACGATCATTAAAGAATTAACAAAAGCAGGACTGAATTCTGGGAAAATCATCAGTCAGGTGTATGACGGCGCCTCCCTGATGTCAGGTAAACATGGAGGGGTGCAAAAACGTCTCCAACAAAAATTGCACCGAGATATATCCTATATCCACTGTTTCAACCACCAATTACATTTGGTGGTTACCCATGCGTTGGCAGCAGAGCAGGCCTTGGTGGACTTTTTCACTATGTGTAACATGCTTTACAAATTCTGCAGAAAGCCTACCGTTGCCATTCTCTACAAGGGAGAGACATTGAAGCGCCTCCTAGACCAACGCTGGACTGGTCATTTTGGCACAGTCTCCGTTATTCTGAGATCATTTGATGACCTAACCAAACTGCTCCGAGAAATAAACAGCAGCCCATCCTATGGAGCAGATGTGCGAGTTGAAGCAGCAGGTTTACTACGGGCCATGTCTGAACCCAGCTTTAGGTTCATTGCAGAGATGGTGCACAAAATCTTATTGTATCTCGACCCCCCTAATCTGATGCTACAGGCAGAAGACATGGATCTGTTAACAGGTGTGCAACTTGTAAATTCAGCATGTGCATGTATTGAAAATCTCCGTTCTGAGACGGAATTTGTGACACTCTTGAAGCGTTGCAAGGATGCAACAATAGAGCCTGTGCCAAATAAGAGACGACGCACACTAAACACATCCTTCGCTATGTATGCAGTTGAGGAAAGAATTATATATGAAGATCTCAGCAATGACACAGAGCTACGCAGGTTGTATTTCAGTTGTATCGATGCAGTTTGTGGGGAAATGAAGGAACGCTTTGGGGAACGTAATTGTGTGCTGATGGATGCACTCAGATCTCTGGACCCAGAGGATTCTACTTTCTTGGATGTGTCCAAAGTGAAACCTTTACTGGACCTTACTAATACACCCATTGTGGAATCTGAATACACAGTGGCTCACCAATTCCTAAGCGTGCAAATGAAGGACTCATTTCCAGCCGACGGGGGTAAATGGACAATGAAAAAAGTTCTACAACACTTTCAGAAACCTCTCGAAGCAATGCCAAGCGTGATCACGGCGCTCAAACATGCTTTGACCTTTGGTGCAAGCACAGCACTCTGTGAGAACTCTTTTTCCACATTAAAGAACGTCCTTACAGAGCATCGCCTTAGCATGCTTCATCGACGCAAGGCCAATTTAATTAAGTTGGCATTTGAAAAGGACCTAACCAAAAAGTTCAGAGGGGAGTGGAAGGACATTGTTTTAAGAAGATTCCACTCTGTCGCACAACGTCGCCTACCGCTCTACTAATGTGATGAGTAGGCTAAGCCTATTTTATTTTATGCAGGTCCTTGTCTAGACATTGTGAAAAATGAAATAAAACATATGATATGGTTATATGCAATATAAAATAGCATTTTGAGTAGACATAGTTTTATATTATTAAGTTGGCTTTGAAAAAGCCAACTTACTGATCTACTACTTAAGCTTATTATTATTATTAAGTTGGCTTGAAAAAGCCAACTTACTGTAATCCTATTTAAACTTATTAAGTTGGCTTGAAAAAGCCAACTTACTGTAATCCTATTTAAACTTATTATTAAGTTGGCTTGAAAAAGCCAACTTACTGAAATGCTTCTTAAACTTATTAATGGTGCTTGCCAAAGGCAAAGCTCCATTCTTATTCTTCCGCATACTTATTATTAAGTTGGCTTGAAAAAGCCAACTTACTGTAATCCTATTTAAACTTATTAAGTTGGCTTGAAAAAGCCAACTTATTGATCTACGTCTTAAGCTTATTATTATTAATGGTGCTTGCCAAAGGCAAAGCTCCATTCTTAATCTTCTGCATACTTATTATTATTAATGGTGCTTGCCAAAGGCAAAGCTCCATTCTTAATCTTCTGCATACTTATTAATGGTGCTTGCCAAAGGCAAAGCTCCATTCTTAATCTTCTGCATACTTATTATTATTAATGGTGCTTGCCAAAGGCAAAGCTCCATTCTTATTCTTCCGCATACTTATTATTAATGGTGCTTGCCAAAGGCAAAGCTCCATTCTTATTCTCCTGCATACTTATTAATGGTGCTTGCCAAAGGCAAAGCTCCATTCTTAATCTTCTGCATACTTATTATTAATGGTGCTTGCCAAAGGCAAAGCTCCATTCTTATTCTTCCGCATACTTATTAATGGTGCTTGCCAAAGGCAAAGCTCCATTCTTATTCTCCTGCATACTTATTCTTCTTCTTCTTCTTCTTCTTCCACTTTTTTTTCTGCGCGCTACTCCTCCCGCAGCGTTTGTCCTAGACCCATGAATGAGGTGTCAAATCGACCGGCTCATTGAGGAGAGGTGTGCTATGACTTTTATAAGCGATTGGACCAACGATGTTCGCACAGCGGACGAAAAAGCGGCCAAAAAAGTCCCATTGACTTACATTGAAAAATTCAAATTCACGAACATTCCGTCTCTCTCAACTGTCACTTTCTCACACACACTCACACACGCAGGCCCTTAGAACCCTTTCTCTCACACTGACGCACACACTCATTTTCTTCCACTTTTATTTCTGCGCGCTACTCCTCCCGCAGCGTTTGTCCTAGACCCATGAATGAGGTGTCAAATCGACCGGCTCATTGAGGAGAGGTGTGCTATGACTTTTATAAGCGATCGGACCAACGATGTTCACACAGTAGACGAAAAAGCGGCCAAAAAAGTCCCATAGACTTACATTGAAAAATTTAAATTCACGAACATTCCGTCTCTCTCAACTGTCACTTTCACACTCACACACGCATGCAGGCCCTTAGAAGCCTTTCTCTCACACTCACACACACTCATTTGACTTCTGATCAAGCAGCCAATAGGTAATGACCTCAAATCTTCATCATAGCCACACCCTAGCAACCACTTAGAGCACACTAGCAACCACTCCATGGACTCAAAATGGAGGGTGTAAAAAAAATTTAAATATTGAAAAAAAAAAAAACCTTAAAAGTTGTTCAAAAGAAGTCCTTGGCAATCCTGATGATTTTTGACATAAAATTAAAATCGATAATTTTGACCCATACAATGTATTGTTGGCTATTTCTACAAATATACCCGTGTGACTTAAGACTGGTTTTGTGGTCCAGGTGTAAACAGGTGTATATGTTTGCTTCATTACTGATGATTGACAAGAATATTAATTTTTATACATATATGCATACTTTATATTAATAATAGAGATGTTAAACCAGGGCTTAATGCTTTGAAAAAATTAGGAGCGTGTTTAGAAACTTTATGGGTGCAATGAAAACTTGGCAAAATATGTGTCTTTCTTTAACTATTTCTTAATATATATATACACACTCACACACACTATAATAAACAGATCTTGCCATGCTAGTAGGTGGTATTATTATAGTTTTCATTAATATTTTGAATTCAGTCTGCTTTCATTTTAATTTTAAAAGTTTTAGTAATTTTGTTGTTCTTGCCATTTTTATATTTTTGTTGTTATTTTTAAACGTCTGTTTAGTTCTTTATTAATTTTTATTTCAGTTTCCATTTAGTACATCAGGTTAATTAAACTAAATAACCGGTTATTTTCAATTACAAATAAATATAAGAAATGTACGTTTTATTCAGTTAACATTTATTTCAAGTAATGAAAAATGTTTTTTTCATGATTATAGATTTTGTTAGTCTTTCCTTCCTGTGATGGGGCATCCAGACAGAAGCTAGAAGTTTACTTTAAATTAATTATGCATTAAATTTAAATTAGATTAAATAAGGTTTGTGTAACTGGGGTGGAAATTGGACACATTGCGTGACTTTTACTCATAAACAAGCCCGAAATGCACCGGGACACTTATTTTGAAATGTCTAAAGCTTTATTTTTTCAGACCGCTCATTCAAATTCAAATGAGGGAGATAAAATATGCATTATCTTTAGTTTAGAAGGTCATAGAGACTTGGGGCTGGGCTCTTTTGACTCGGCCTATCAAGCAGCCAATAAGTAGTGACTTCATTGCCACGCCCTAGCAACCAATTACAGCACCCTAGCAACCGGGTACCGAATTTTGCCACTGCAAGCACCATTCACATTTTCTTCAGGAAATGTACATTCTAGTTAATGGTGCTTGCCAAAGGCAAAGCTCCATTCTTATTCTCCTGCATACTTATTCTTCTTCTTCTTCTTCTTCTCCCACTTTTTTTCTGCGCGCTACTCTTCCCGCAGCGTTTGTCCTAGACCCATGAATGAGGTGTCAAATCGACCGGCTCATTGAGGAGAGGTGTGCTATGACTTTTATAAGCGATTGGACCAATGATGTTCGCACAGCGGACGAAAAAGCGGCCAAAAAAATCCCATTGACTTACATTGAAAAATTCAAATTCACGAACATTCCGTCTCTCTCAACTGTCACTTTCTCACACACACTCACACACGCAGGCCCTTAGAAGCCTTTCTCTCTCAGACACAGACACTCATTTTCTTCCACTTTTATTTCTGCGCGCTACTCCTCCCGCAGCGTTTGTCCTAGACCCATGAATGAGGTGTCAAATCGACTGGCTCATTGAGGAGAGGTGTGCTATGACTTTTATAAGCGATCGGACCAACGATGTTCACACAGTAGACGAAAAAGCGGCCAAAAAAGTCCCATAGACTTACATTGAAAAATTTAAATTCACGAACATTCCGTCTCTCTCAACTGTCACTTTCACACTCACACACGCATTCAGGCCCTTAGAACCCTTTCTCTCACACTCACACACACTCATTTGACTTCTGATCAAGCAGCCAATAGGTAATGACCTCAAATCTTCATCATAGCCACACCCTAGCAACCACTTAGAGCACACTAGCAACCACTCAATGGACTCAAAATGGAGGGTGTAAAAAAAAATTAAATATTGAAAAAAAAAAATACCTTAAAAGTTGTTCAAAAGAAGTCCTTGGCAATCCTGATGATTTTTGACATAAAATTAAAATCGATAATTTTGACCCATACAATGTATTGTTGGCTATTTCTACAAATATACCCGTGTGACTTAAGACTGGTTTTGTGGTCCAGGTGTAAACAGGTGTATATGTTTGCTTCATTACTGATGATTGACAAGAATATTAATTTTTATACATATATGCATACTTTATATTAATAATAGAGATGTTAAACCAGGGCTTAATGCTTTGAAAAAATTAGGAGCGTGTTTAGAAACTTTATGGGTGCAATGAAAACTTGGCAAAATATGTGTCTTTCTTTAACTATTTCTTAATATATATATACACACTCACACACACTATAATAAACAGATCTTGCCATACTAGTAGGTGGTATTATTATAGTTTTCATTAATATTTTGAATTCAGTCTGCTTTCATTTTAATTTTAAAAGTTTTAGTAATTTTGTTGTTCTTGCCATTTTTTTTTTTTTTGTTATTTTTAAACGTCTGTTTAGTTCTTTATTAATTTTTATTTCAGTTTCCATTTAGTACATCAGGTTAATTAAACTAAATAACTGGTTATTTTCAATTACAAATAAATATAAGAAATGTACGTTTTATTCAGTTAACATTTATTTCAAGTAATGAAAAATGTTTTTTTCATGATTATAGATTTTGTTAGTCTTTCCTTCCTGTGATGGGGCATCCCAGACAGAAGCTAGAAGTTTACTTTAAATTAATTATACATTAAATTTAAATTAGATTAAATAAGGTTTGTGTAACTGGGGTGGAAATTGGACACATTGAGGTGTCAAATCAACTGGCTTATTGAGGAGAGGTGTGCTATGACTTTTCTAAACGATCGGGTGTACGCTGTTCGCACAGCGTACGGAAAAACGGCTGAAAAAACTCCCATAAACTTAACATGGGGGCCAAATCTGTGAGATCATATCTTTGGTTTAGAAGGTCATAGAGACTTGGGGCTGGGCTCTTTTAATTCGGCCTATCAAGCCGCCAATAAGTAGTGACTTCATGGCCACGCCCTAGCAACCAATTACAGCACCCTAGCAACCGGGTACCGAATTTTGCCACTGCAAGCACCATTCACATTTTCTTCAGGAAATGTACATTCTAGTTAATGGTGCTTGCCAAAGGCAAAGCTCCATTCTTATTCTCCTGCATACTTATTCTTCTTCTTCCACTTTTTTTTCTGCGCGCTACTCCTCCCGCAGCGTTTGTCCTAGACCCATGAATGAGGTGTCAAATCGACCGGCTCATTGAGGAGAGGTGTGCTATGACTTTTATAAGCGATCGGACCAACGATGTTCGCACAGCGGACGAAAAAGCGGCCAAAAAAGTCCCATTGACTTACATTGAAAAATTCAAATTCACGAACATTCCGTCTCTCTCAACTGTCACTTTCTCACACACACTCACACACGCAGGCCCTTAGAACCCTTTCTCTCACACTCACACACACTCATTTGACTTCTGATCTTCTGATCAAGCAGCCAATAGGTAATGACCTCAAATCTTCATCATAGCCACACCCTAGCAACCACTTAGAGCACACTAGCAACCACTCCATGGACTCAAAATGGAGGGTGTAAAAAAAAATTAAATATTGAAAAAAAAATACCTTAAAAGTTGTTCAAAAGAAGTCCTTGGCAATCCTGATGATTTTTGACATAAAATTAAAATCGATAATTTTGACCCATACAATGTATTGGCTATTTCTACAAATATACCCGTGTGACTTAAGACTGGTTTTGTGGTCCAGGTGTAAACAGGTGTATATGTTTGCTTCATTACTGATGATTGACAAGAATATTAATTTTTATACATATATGCATACTTTATATTAATAATAGAGATGTTAAACCTGGGCTTAATGCTTTGAAAAAATTAGGAGCGTGTTTAGAAACTTTATGGGTGCAATGAAAACTTTGCAAAATATGTGTCTTTCTTTAACTATTTCTTAATATATATATACACACTCACACACACTATAATAAACAGATCTTGCCATACTAGTAGGTGGTATTATTATAGTTCTCATTAATATTTTGAATTCAGTCTGCTTCCATTTTAATTTTAAAAGTTTTAGTAATTTTGTTGTTCTTACCATTTTTATATTTTTTTTGTTATTTTTAAACGTCTGTTTAGTTCTTTATTAATTTTTATTTCAGTTTCCATTTAGTACATCAGGTTAATTAAACTAAATAACTGGTTATTTTCAATTACAAATAAATATAAGAAATGTATGTTTTATTCAGTTAACATTTATTTCAAGTAATGAAAATTGTTTTTTTCATGATTATAGATTTTGTTAGTCTTTCCGTCCTGTGATGGGGCATCCCAAACAGAAGCTAGAAGTTTACTTTAAATTAATTATACATTACATTTAAATTAGATTAAATAAAGTTTGTGTAACTGGGGTGGAAATTGGACACATTGCGTGACTTTTACTCATAAACAAGCCCGAAATGCACCGGGACACTTATTTTGAAATGTCTAAAGCTTTATTTTATCAGACCGCTCATTCAAATTCAAATGAGGGAGATAAAATATGCAATCTACATTCATACAACATATTAAAATATAAACAATGTAATGTAAACATTGTCATAATTAATCAGCATTTAGTTCATATGCGATTGCTTGTCATAAATGTGTGCTTTTATCTGATTGTGATCTGCTCTGAAGCAGTCTGAAGAACGCACAACAGCGCCACGTTCAGGCTTTGAAACGTGAAGCGCTCACATTTATTTTATTAAATCAAAGCTTAAATTAACATTATTGTTATGATTTGTACAACATTATTATTATGATTTATTACTTTAATTACGGATTTGACTCGTCACAAAAGTCTGTGTAAATATATAGCGAAGGTGTGATTCTATTGGTTGTACAATAAAAGCTCGCTGCTGATTGGCTGCGAAATTGACGACACTGAGCTGTTTGCAAAGGATCGTCCCACACACTATTCTCTTGAGGTGAGTGAGACGGCTGTCTTTTAATACGCTGTATTATAAAGCCTTATAATGTGAAATGTACCTCTTTATTTTAAATGCATGTAGGCAATATTTTCGT